>NC_072775.1:14562570-14862570 GCF_022539595.1 Amphiprion ocellaris | reverse complement strand
TCCCTCAGCTCCTTGTCCTCCAGAAGCTGTCGAGGTGAAGCTGCTGCCGATGCAGATGGAGATCCAGGTGATGCAGTTCAACTGGACAGCAGTCAGCTGTGGAGACACTGAGTACCTGCTGGCTTTAACAGGAAGTCTGCTGGGAGACAGCCAGGCCCTCTTTGAGATCACTTCCTACTGGACAAACAGGACCAACTTTGAGATTCCTCTCCCCTGTGGTTCATCCTATAATGCCACAGTGCAGAGCAGAAACACTGGAGGCACCAGCAGCAAATCGGTTCCTCTCAGTGGAACAACAGGTAGACTATACTTGTACTAGAGATATTATTCAGACATGTCTTTACATTGATTTCTGGGCTAAATATAAATGCCTTTAATCTAGCAAAGTATTTATTCATTAAATATAAGTCTGCACTTACCTCACTTCTCATATACAGAAGTCAATAGTAATAAAACTAAATCTTACCTTTATTAATGATAGTCTGATGTTACTGTAGCTAAGAAAAGCCAGACTAAAGAATGTAGCAGTGGTGCAAAGTAATGAAGTATATTTATCTGTTACTTGAGTACAATTTTGAGGTACTAGAACTTTCCTTGAGTATTTCCATTTTATGCTACTTTATATTTGCAATCCATTGCATTTTAATTAAAACATACTTTTTACTTAACTGTTTTAGCACAATGTCAAAGATAAAATCAGTGGTTTCCAAACTTTTTGTGTCTTCCAAAAAACAGGGTATTCAGAGTCACATTTTGGTTGTTAACGGCTCCACCAAATAGCTACTTTCCCTTCTAAACTTCTCACTTGATTTCAATATATGTTTAAATAATATTGCAGCAAATAAAAAAAACAAAGATTAGATTTACTTTTAGTAAATGATCTGTAGGACATTCAAAGGAAAGGAAAACATTAGTTTTAACTCCTACCTCTCCTCTCCCAGCTCCTTGTCCACCATCAGGAGCGGTGTACAGCGGCAACAGCTCCTTTGCAACAGTTTCATGGAACACTTCAGTGTTTGCCACCAGATACACTGTATTTGACAACAGTGTTACACCAAAGAGGCAGCTGTGCAGCGTACCAGGACTCTCCTGCTCTCTGTCCAACATCTCTTCCAACAATCTGGTGATCACAGCCAGCAACGGAGCTGGAGAGAGCGAAGAGACAAATGTCACAACTGGTAAGAAGTGATGTGTATGAATGTACATGGAAATGATATATAACAGGGATGTCAAACTCATTTTAGTTCTGGGGCCACATTCAGCCCACTTTGATCTCAAGTGGGCCCGGCCAGTAAAACCATAGCATAATAATCTACATATAACCACAACTCCAAGTTTTTCCTTTGTTTTAGTGCAACGATGTTCACATTTAAGGAATTATCTTTTTACAAAACATTATGAACAACCTGGAATTTCTTAAGAAATCTAAATCAAGTTTACCATTTACACATTACAACCTACAGATCTACAGAGTGTCTATAAAGTCACAAAACATGTAGTCGCAGATATCTGGAACTGAATGATATAGTATTTTACTTTGTGATCAAAGTGACAAAAGTAAGACAAAAAACAACAAAAACAAGACAAAATATTACAAAAATGAGACACAAAATGACAAAACATGAGACAAACGACAAGACAAAAAATTAGACAAAAAACGATTGAAGTGAAACACAAAGTGACAAAAGTAAGATAAAAAACACAAGCGAGACAAAAAGGAAACACAAAACGACAAAAACATGAGACAAGCAACAAAAGGCGGACAAAACAACAAAAACAAGACAAAAATATTACAAAAATGAGATACAAAATGACACAAGATCATTGAACAATCTCGTATTTTACTTAATGATCAAAACAACTTGTCATGGTCTAGAAATTATTTCAAATTTACGGTTTTACAAATTTACAGTTAATGTCTTGTTATTTTTACGCTTTACAAAGTTGTCCTGTGGGCCTGATTGGATCCTCTGGAGGGCCGGTTTTGGCCCACGAGCCGCATGTTTGACACCCCTGATATGTAAGGATTGTGGGGTGGGGAGCGAACAGGTTTTATTGTGCTTTTAAAACATTTAAACTTTTGTTCTTTAGTGGTGGCACAAGGACGCAGGAGGAGAGATCTACAAATGAATGGTAAGTTTGAATTTGAAAGAATAGAAGTGCACTATTTTTAATTTTCAGCATATATAGCTTTAATGAATTGTAGCTGATGTTTAAGTTAAATAAAATAGTCTTTGAAAGCTGAGAGGGTTGTAACACAGCCTTTACTTTTAAAGCTATACTATTTTCTAAACATATTATCTTTAATACGGTCTGTAGTCATCCTTAGTGTATTGGAAAAATCTCATTCTGAACTCTGGCTTATCTTTCCCGTCAGCTCCCTTGCTGAACGTCACACAACCATCGGCGACAGTTGTTTTCATTGAGTGGACTGAAGTGGAGGCTGCTTCCTATTACAGCCTGATGATACACGAGCAGGACGGCTCCGGTAGCCAGGAAGAATACACGGTGTACGGAGAAAGCATCATTCTCACCGATCTGAGCCCAAACATGACCTACTGTTTCTGTGTGTTGGCCGTTTTCTCTGCTGCTAGTGGACCAGAATCAGAGCCTGTGTGTGTTCAAACAGGACAAGCGATTTCACGATAAATGGGAAAGCAATTTCGTCAACTGAGCTCGAGGTCGCTACACCTCATTAAAATGTGAAGGTCTTACTCTCAAACAGCAGCACTGTTGAGCGACTTGTAATACACAAGAACGTTAGATCTGGTAGAAAATGGGAATTATTGTGAGAAGCTGCACAGTTTGATTTTAGTGCATGTTAGTTATGTAATGAATTGATGCATCACTGCTAAATATAAAGAATGTAAGTCTTGAAAAATAAAAATTCCCACTTTCAGGATTTTTAAATATGACTGTATAAAACCCTTCATTAGAAATAGGTTTTGTCTGATGTCGGTTAAGGTTATATATTTTATTTCTGGGCTTCGGTCCTGCAGTTTTTTGTAAGTTCACTTTTGTAAATTATACATTAGGTCTCTCAAAGGTAATATATCAGGAAGTGTTTTAACATGTCCAGTGTATTTACTTTTTGCCATTTCTAAATGTATATTTAATATGGAAAGTATTTTCAGACTACATTGTAATAAAATTATGAAAATATTTGCATTCAGCCTTCATATTTCCAAACAATGACTGATATTTTTTTACACTTGCATGCCGTTTTGTGTCCAAACAAGAATATGTGTCATTTGTAAAAGTGTTTTATTAGAAAACAAAATGCAACAGAGCAATAACCCAAACACAACACAAGCAGGACTCAAGTGTGTGTGGTAAAAAATACCCTTTGCAGACTGCCCTTTAGAGGATTAAAACATTCTCAGACCGTCTACACACAATCATGGACAGAGTTGGGTTTGTGCTGGTTGAGCCGCATTGCCAAAATACTCAGATCTTAACGTTAACCATTCATATATGCACTGCAGCATTAGCCTTTTTAAAAAAAATTTAAAGTGTGTATTGACTTTTGTACAGCCAGAAAATAATTATCGCTTTTCATGTAGTCCATGACGACAGTGTGGAGCTGAACCTTCAGCAGCGACTGCGTCCAAACCAGCAGGAAATCCAACTCCACCCATTTACCGTGTGTAGTCAGCCTCCAAACATTATGTACAAACCCATGTCTTCCAGGGGCAAAAACACGAACCATAGAAAATTAAAATGCCATTTTTGCCACTTTTCAGATTTCAAGTGGAGACTAACAATGGTCTAACAGGGGGTGAAATAGCAGGGAAAAAATAAACATAAAGCAACATTACATGGCCAAAAGACGACAACTCCAGAGGTCCGACGTGCTAACATTCCTTCTTTTTAGCACAAGTGACAGACGGTAGAAAACAGGAAGAAAAACACAGGAGTAGAAGAAGTAATATTGCTGCGAGGCGACATTTACTCAGTGCTGTGACTCCTTCTGCGTTCACTATGTTTACTGTGGTCGTTACTGGACTCTCGCTGATGGTGGCTCCTCTCTTTGCTACGACTACGTTTGTGAGAACGCTGCTCTCCGTCTCTCTCTCGATCCCTCTCTCTGCTGTGGCTTCGATCTCTTTTCCTGCTCTTTTCTTCTCCTCCACTTTTGTGCCTCCTGTCTCTGCTTCGACTCCGACTCGACCGTTTGGCCTTTCTCTCTTCCCTGTGCCTTTCCCTGTCTTCTTTATGCCTCCGTTCATCAGTCTCTCCCCTGCTCTTCTTGTCCCTGGACCTCTCCCTCTCATTGCCTCTATCTTTATGGTGATCCCTGTCCTTCCTCCTGCTCCTGTCATCCCCTCCTTCTCTTTCTTTCTCTCTGCGTTCGCTTCTCCGCTCCCGGCTGCCGCTGCGACTTCTTCTGCGTTCTCGCCGCTCCTGGTTTCTGTCTGCGCTACGAGATCGCCGTCTTTCCCTTTCCCCTCGGTCCCCTCTGTTATCCCTGTCTCGGTCCCTGCCCTCCCTCTCCTTCCTCTGGCGGTCACGTTCTCTCTCTAGCTCTCGATCAAAGCTGGGGCCGTGGCGGTCTCTCTCGCGGTGGTGGCTCCTGCTTCTGGACCGTTTGGGCGACCTTCGGGGGCTCGGCGTTCGTCTAGGTGTCCTGGCAAGAATAATACTATTAGCTTAGAGCCAATAAACAAAATCAAACAATCCCAACTACCAACACATTGATGCTTGTAATTGAGTTCCAAATCTATATAACAGATATCACAAAGACATTTATACAAGGACAAATGACGTCAGTTTTGCCAGTTTAGAAATATAAAGAGACATTTTTTTCTAGTCACAGTGAATTTTGGTGATGTTTTGGTATTTCACATATCTGAAATTAAAATTATGTCTAGTAACAATTGAAGTGATGATATCTGAAATCTGAGTGTTTCTTATTAAGTATTCTGTTGGATATCAACTGTGCAAGCAATTGTGGATGTCTGACATTGAAAGTTCAATGCACACAAAAGGCAAAAATGGCATCACTGATTCTATGAAAAATTACGTCTTGAAGAATGATAACTAAACATTTCATTCTGGCAAGGAAGAATTGAATTACAGATACCTGGAATATACATATCCACACCAGCCAGAAAATGATAAAATGGCTTTCTATGCGGCACTTAGATCACACATAATTTATCACAAGATGAGTCGCCTTGGATCAAATATGACGACACACATATATAAAGTGTAGCATTAAATGTGTTATGGTCTACAGCCTTAAAAGAAGAAACGGATCAGCAGAATTGTCCTACACACTCATGTGTACATGCACACACACACTTCTTAGAAAAGGTGTAATTAGGCAAAACAAATGACAAAATCTGAGTAGGTACACAATGAGAGTATGGACTAGTCAATTAACATACAGTTAAAATGATTAGAGTAATATCCGGGATACAACTAATTCAATGCTTCATCATTCTAATTACCTACACAAAAGAAAGTCAAAAAACAAGTCAACACAAAACATCATGAATCATGTGCTGTGTTACCTGGAGCGCCGCCGTTCTCCTTGCCTCCCTGACTCTGTAAAAGTGGTCTCCTCCTCCTCCTGTGTCTCCTTTTGAGCTACCTTACGCGGCCTCGCTTTTATTTGCTGGTCAATAATCTTTTGCACAGGCACTGGGATACGCGGGAACAGAGTGGAGAACCACTCGAGTTTGGTCAGGAAGGAGCGCAGCATTTCTCCAATGGTCATAACACAGCCGCCTCCTGCTTTCACGTCAAGCTCCTAGAACCAAACGGTGGGAAAAAAAAAACAGAGAAAAACTCGATTAGCACGCATGGTTAGGACACAAGTAAATGTAATTGCTTTTTCAATCTTGCCTCACATCAAAAAGCAATTTGTGATGACCAAGTACTGAACCTTCACCTCTGCTCATCTAGCTTAATCTCTTATATCAATCAAATGTGTCTGGCTTTACTTCTGCTAATTGTTAATAGGAAACAAAACTATAAATATCACAAAAGGTTTGCCTCATCTAACCTGTCTGGCAGTTTCTGGGATCTGTATTTACAGCGTGAGCTTTAACAATTAAGCAAAAATTGTGACATCTGAAGAACCAACACCCTTCCTTCCCACCATCTGTTCAAAACGGTATCTTTAAAAAGTGGCTGCTTTCATTCTACAGACAAAAGATGAAGGGAAGGGAGAGCAGAACATTGAGGCACATCCTCATCATGCTAAGGGGACAAAGAGAGAGCAGCCTTGGCTTCCTTCTTCCGTCTCCCAAAAGCAAAATGAACTCTAAGCAAAGATTAAAAAAAAAAACTGCCCACAGTGTAAACACAGATCAGAGCAGGTAGGTAAGTGCACACCAGTTGAATAGTTATCAACTTTATATGGTAGAGAACAGCCGCTTTGCACTCACGCAAACCAACAGTGCTGAGATACAATATCCAATTCACCTGCTGCACAATGGGCATCTAAAGAAAAAAACAGGGGAATTAACCAGTTGGGCAGGATTTCATAATGATCAATTCAAATATATTGCAACAGAACATCAACGGAGGCCTGGTTGCACAGCCTAGGATCAAATTATATTTTACTTCAATATGAAAAAAAAGAAAATCACAAGAGATTTATGCAAGATTTGAAGTGCTATACATTAGTGCTTGTGTGTGTGTGTGTATACATGTGAATGATCCAAATGCCAGCTATCCCAAATTTAGTTTTGTGCAACAAGTCCTGACAAAAGCTTGTCAAAAAAAAAAAAAAAAAAACAGAGGGCATGCCTTAATATTTACAATGACTAAAAGATTTACTCAGCATCACACATGGTACTTACCCTGATACAAATCAGCAGCAGAGCAGTGAGCAAGTAACCTAGCTACTCAGGTTTAGAGGACAAAAAACTGGGGACAATTAAGCCAAATGAAGGCAAAGGTGAAAAATCAGCTATGAGCATCACAAGGGGGGGTTAACGGATGGCTTTTAATGTGTGTGGTTTAACTGTGCATTTCATGGAGAGAAAAAAAAACATCAAATTATTACCCGAGTTGACATACCTCCTCATCATCCAGGAAGCCATCGTACCATTCTATCAAGTCTGTAGGGGGCTGAGTGTATCTGCAGCACAACAAAACAGAGAGAACAAACTGAGCATCTGCTTCAGAGAACAGTGATCAGATGTCATACTGATATTTGTTCTTGATTTGTTTCATAATTGGCCTTCAAACATGTGAGATTAATATAGGCAATGGCTAAAACAAAACCTTCTATGATCTAAAACCTCTACATGTAAGATCTAGAGTGATTAAATGTGACAGAGGTTCATACCTTATGTACATGAAGCCAAGTGCTCTGATGTATGGAGAGTCTGTGTGAGTGATCAGACCCATCAGCTGTTTGCGAGTCAGCTTGAGAGTAAACAGTTTGTATAGAAGACAGAAAGCAGTAGATACAATCCCACCAGTCCCAACTCCACGCACCTAGTAAGGATGAAGAACACATATTCATAAAGCACATCACTGAACAATGTTTACCGCTAACCTTTCATAACAACTAACTATCCGACTCAAGTACAATAATTGGAGCATTACTTAACAAGTACCAGTAAATTGGTGTCACTTGTACATCACATGTTTTCAACAGCCTGCTACCTCCACACTGGTACAGAAAACATAGAGGGGGGAAGAGATGGGGAATATAAAAAGCACGTACTTCTCACTTACCCCTCCGCACATTCCAGTCTGACCGGCAGTCTTTCTGCTTCCCTTTTCCCAGGGCTCAACGTGAGTCACCTGTGGACACAAAGAGAACATGAAGCTAGTTCACACACACCTGTCTGCAAGACACACTTGAGTTGCCTCTATTCATACTACAAACAGAATGATCATACCCATCATCCGGATGCTTCATGAGAAATGCCAAGACTACTGAAGATGCCCCTCAGCCATTAACAACACAGCTTAACTGGTACCTTTTCAACTGAACTGAGGTGCAACAATTATTTAATTAGTCATCAACTATTAAATTGTCGACTATTCCAAATATTTCCTGGTTTCTTTACTCCTCTATGACAGTAAAGTATTTGTGCCTTTGTTGCAGACAAAACAAGACCCCTAAGGACGTCATCTTGGGCTTTAGAAAACACTGATGGACATTTTTCACAACTGTCATATAGTTTACAAACCAACCAATTTATCAAGCAAATAACTTAAGTGTCACAATACTTCTTTCTCTTACTACTCTCTACTTTCTCTTTATAATTTTGTAAGGTTTTCACCTTACTACGTGAAGTGCCTTAAGATGATGATAACGTGATGTGAATTGGCGCTATACAAACCACATATTGAATGAAAAGGCAGACCAGCATCTTCGAAAAACTAACAACAGATGGTAACAAACAAAGTCTGACAAAACGTACCGTTAAAGTACTGTCTATTGTATAAGAGAAGCCCACTGATTGGACCTAACTGATCCAACCCAGCTTAGACGCTATTCTGTAATAAACGATACCTTGAAGTTACTAGTTAGCGCTCAGTGGTCTAAATATTCGGTGCGCAGTTATATGAAAAAAGCAAATATCTCCCCGTGTCTTAAACTATAAGTTAGTTAAATCCAGTGCAACCTGAACCCAGTTTATCTTGATACCTTACGACTACTGTACATTATCACCACAATAACGCTAGCTTGACTGGACGTGGTTACCTAACTAGCATGCGGGTTAGCACAAGCTAACGTTACCTTGAAATAGATTTCGTCCACAACTTCGTGGTAGGTCTTTAGTTCATAAAGCTGAACTTTGAAATACGGCGAGGACAGTACATTGGTAAGAATCATCGGGTTGAGGTTCATAGTCTTTTCGTTGCCCCACAGGGGCAGTACATTTCCATGTTTTCCTGCTGCAGGCTTGCTAACGGCCTGTGTTGGCAGTTGGTTTCCGACGTTAGCCATGGTAGCTGAATCCCACGCCACTAAGCTCAGGTTACCGTTATCGTACCTCCGTCTACACAGCCATCAATTACGGATAGTCAACTGTCGACCGTGGACAATTTCGTCCGTTTACTTATTGCAAAATTTTGGTTAAATTGATAATAATAACTTCCCGCCGTCGTTTTCGCTGTAGTGCCGTTACGAGGTGGAACCGGAACTGTAGTGGTGCAGTGTGAACGGATTCCTGCCGGGACTGACGGTACGTCAACACGGCGAAGGTCTCTTTTAAAAATAAAAGCATGGACGCACACAACGGTGGACTAAAATAACTTTTACAGCGCAAACAAATATATTTAACACTTGTATACAGATAAAGTGTAGTTATTATATATTAGAATAATGATGGATTCAAAATCTCTGGGATTTTCTCTCTGACTTTAATTTTAAATTAATCAGAACTTTGATTTTTTTTTTTCAAAAGTGTTGACCACAGTATTATTGATACATGGATGGTTTCAGTGTACCTGTCTTTACTTTAAAAGCCTCATATTGTGCATTTTTCACAAAAAAGTGACCCTCTCCCCTATATGTGTCTTTGAATTTTCAACTTAAAATACTACAAAGTGGGTTTGTTTTATCGTGACTGTATAACCCCTGGTTTTATTCCTGTGCTAAACAGGCTGTGTCAGTGTCTGTAGCCCTAAATGTAGCTGAGTTGCTGTTGTCTTTCAGGAAGAAGACTCTGTGATTAACAGCGCAGAACAAAACACCTTACAGCATGGGGGCTGACATAGACATGAGTGAGACTGAGATTTTTTTTTTTTTTTAGATATAACTTTGTATGGTGACTTTGTCAGGTAATGCTGTGGTTACAAAATCAGTAGTATAGCAGTGCAGAGCATAATATTGTACATAACTCTTAAGTGACTGTTGATTAAGACGCAATAGGCTGCAGGTCAGTCAATGTTTCATCCTCATTCCATTATGTGAAAACCGAAATAGAAAAGTATCTAAATCAGACCAGCTTAATTGGGAATTCAGCTGTATTAAAATTCAGTATATGTGAGCACATTTTTAGAAGCACATATATGTAAACACTGGCTGAGTAAAGGCTGTACTGAAGCACAACAGGTGACATGAAAACATAATGAAAAGCTCACCTTGCAAGCAACAGGCAGAGAGGGGGCAGGATTATGCAAAGTGTGAGCTATATGAGTATTGGAAGTGGCATGCAACACTTACACCAAATTCTCATTGACTTGTAAAGCTGGTTGTGAGGTTTCCTCATATGACAGTTTTTACTTAACACCCTCAAGTTTATAACTACAAAAATAATAGATTTAACAACACATAATCTTTAAACACAGCATTCAGTCATCATTTCAATATCTAGTGTTTTCTTAGAGCTGATTTTCTTGTGAATGTGTGATTTTGTCCTGACAGTAGAAAAATCTTATAATTCCAACCATGGGTACACTTAGCCAAAACAACTTTTCATAAAAAGACTAATAAAGTGCAGGAAAAATAGTGGTCCAAGTGGATGTTCTTTTATTTTTTTTAATTTAAAAATTTGGCCATGAATATATATAAATATCAACACATGGAACGTAGTGTATGTACTATAGACATGACTCCTTAAGTGGCAGCAAATATACATTTTCCAGCTATTATACACTTAACTTTGCATGTTTACAAAACCTGTGGTAAAAATAAGGTCATTACTTTGTCATTTGCAACACACACGTGCACACGCGCGCGTGCACACGCGCGCGCGCGCGCGCGCACACACACACACACACACACACACACACACACACACACACACACACACACACACACACACACACACAATATACTGAAGGAGCAAATCGTACAAACTTCATGATATTTTAAATATTTTAGATGCAGTCCTCCTCCTTCACAACCAGGTGAACAGAGGTGTTTGTTTGTAATGGGATTGAGCTACTTACATGTAACAATAAAATAATCACCGTATATGAAGTCTCCACCATCAGTTTTCTATCACTTTAAATATATGGACAGCAGGGACAGACACTGTTCTCTCTCCAGCCACTTATGCCTGAGATTCTCTCCTTGCATAAAATCCTGCATCCTTCATCCTCCAAAACCCTCCATTAGAATGCCAATAAGTAAAATAATACAAAACCGCATGATACATAAGGTCCTTACAGTACAGATATTTGGACTTTTTGTCACTGACAATGAAACAAAGTCACATTCATACCACAGTGAGTGGACAGACAAGTGGGACACTTTTATCTACTTTTGAAAAACATGGGTCAAGCCTGGCAGCTCAAATGCCACCTAGAGGGCTGAGCAAACTTACAGTAGGCATCCCATGTTGTACTATTTTCACACAGCTGAAGAAGACCAAGAGATATGTTGTCTAAGGAGACACAATGTTTCAGTAACTTGGCCTTCAGCTCCACTTCTTGAACACTAGAGGGCTGTCCTGGCCAACAGAAGCTGTAGGTCAGATGGGGAGGGATTGCATAAGAGAAATTAAATCTCCTGGAGTGAAATGGGAGCAAGTTCCAACGGCACATCCACTGTTCAGACTTGCAGCCCTTACATCAGTGTAATATGGCACCCTTTGTGAGAGACACATGCTTCCCAAAGCCTAGCGCTTGATCACCACCTGCTCAAAAGCTCCAGCTGCGACCCTGAAAGAGAATGTCACAATGTGTTAGGTGACAGGAAATGAGGGCAGTTATCCGATCTGGCCGAGTGACATTCTTTTATGTGCAAAACTACCACAATGGTGTGAAATTTAAATAATTTTACCATGGAAATTAACAATGTACACATACAGCATAAAGACAACATACTGTACACGGTTAACACAAAGACTCCTCATTTAGCATAATTGCAATTCCCCATATTTGTAGGAAATGCCTGGTGTGTGGCACCCACGATACACAGTTGCATAATCAAACCCACCTTGTGTGCTGACTTCCCAAAGCTGTACTCCCACCAGGACCCACAAACAAGCTGAGCCCCTCCTCTGCAACAATACACACACACGCAATAGAGAAATGAGAAAACTGACACACAGTTAGGGTTTGAAAACGCCTCGCTGACACTTTGTAGTTTGTAGGTCTCCAAAAATAAACGACTGGTAACTGGGAGATGTTATAGGGAAGCTGGTGAGACAGCTGACAACAAACCAAACAGTCTTAAAACTTTAAATCTTTTGAAGAACATTCAGGGAGGTAGTTTATATTTGAGAGATGCCAGTAAAAGACGAAGTTTTGTTCTAAAATGTGTGCACCCATTGCTGAACACAGTAAATGTCTGTCCTCTAGAAACATGACGGTCTTGGTTAAGGACAGAGTTTGTAATATGACAGCTATCCATCTATAAGGTTAAACTGCCCTTGTGGTATTCATAGAACAGATAACCTAAGCTCTGTAATCTGCAATGAAATACAGTTTACATTTCTATTAAATTGCCATCATAAACAACTACCATCATAATAAAGTCTTTTTTTTTTTTTTTTTTTTGGGGATGTCGCTCTGTGCACTTAAGAGACACTGCGTTGTTGCATTGCGATGCCTTGAAGTAATTTGATCTCATCCGCAAGATGGTAGGCAACTTTCCACATCAGGATTAGGTGTACACACCCTCTGCACTGGAGTCCAAGAACCCATGGCTGAAATCCTGGCTCTGCAGGATTTTCTCTATTATGTCATCAGCATCCACCCTGGTGGCATCAACTCTCTTCAGCTGATTCTCCATTGAGTTCTGCTTTACTGGGTGTCTAAGGGGGAAAAAGAAACAGGATTCAATGCTACAAATATGTCACTCATAGGAAACAACTGACAAAACATGACATGACACAATACAAGCAGCAAACCTCGGACACATTAGTCTGACTGCTGAGTTTGTTTCCAACCACATAAATTAATATGCAACGCTTAAAAAACTCCAGAGAAAATATGTGAGAAAGAAAGGTGAGAAGAAGGGAAGAAAAAAATTATATTACTATTATTATTACAATGTTTGATTATTTCTAGTCATTATAAAGTGTAGCTCAGTCAGACAATAAACAAACTACAAATACAAAGCTTCATTGTTTTGGATTTTGTACATGATGGGAATTATGTGTTCCAAATACTGTACAACTTGGTAATCCACAACTATTTTCTTGTCAAGTTACAACAAGCTGTGTTTCCAACAGCTTGCCCATAACTGGTAAACTACGAGTTTCAGTGTATTGTGGATATTTTAAACTCCAGTCAGAAAACAGGCAAAGGCATACATCTGTGGATGTCACTGAGAGAACCAGGCATTACCTTAGAACCTTGGTGGGGGTGGAGGGGTTTTCGGATGCATGATGGCAGACTGCAGAGATTGGAGGAGTGCTCCTAAACTCCTTCTCTCCTCTCTCTATGTGATCACTGGGTTCAAGGATGCTGCCGATACCTGTAGAGGCAGAACCTCCTGACCCGCTCCGCCGATGGCTCAGATCGGTTAAACTGGAGTGACTCGAGCTGTAACCTTCAGGGCAGAAGAGAGAAAATCCCACAGCATTAGAGGAAATGTTTATGATTTGTACAATAAGTGTGGTAAAATTAATGCCTTTGTTTGAAGGGAATAAACATGTGTCGGAGAGTTTGTACCTGAAATTTTTGACAGTTGACTTGCATAGCTGGGTGTTCTAGAGTGACCATACATTATCAGCTCCTCTGGGACTGATACTGACTTTCTTGTATGGTCTAAAAAAGAACAAGACACTCAGTGATTAACTATGCAAATCACAGGCTTTATGACAAGTTTTGTTGTGATCATTTACAAAGAAAATTCTTATACCGCTACAGTAAAACTCACCAGAATTTAAAAATTTTAATGTTGACTTCTGAATTATAACAGAAGCTACTACCATCTCCCACAAAATCTGTGCTTTTGCCAAAAATTGAGGATTTAAAAATAAAGGTTATATACTGTAAAGAATAAAGTGCTTTTTAAAGCCACAGTGTACATATACATACGTGTGAGAGAATGGGTTATGTGGATGTCCCCTCCTTTCCTGTCCTCAAGGAGACACTCTGCTTCATACTGTGGAATTCCCAGAGTCATGGCTGTAGACGGGGGACTGAAAAGAACATAGGAACAAACCAACTTATTTAAGAACAGTATGATGCTATTGGAAAATAGTTCCTAGATCCACTTTATCAACAGTGAATGTACTCTGCTACCCTGTTGTTGTAAAATAATTTTAATATGTTACAATCGCATAAAATGCACACATAAGAACATTAACAAAGTACTATTGACTTTTGGAAATGTCATATGTTTGTGGTTTATGTAAAGTTATTAGGGTATACTGATATTTAAGCTTGATAGTATGTAAAAACATGATCTTTAATGGTTGAGTCCACATACATTTAATGGATTTCGAATGTTTACTGAGGTTTATTCATGCAAACTACCACACAGAGTATATAGATCATACATAAAGATATAGATGGCACAAAATTTTGCTTTATGCAGTACCTGCCTGTCTTGGTTTTGCTAACCCTGGCTCCTTCAGAAGATTAATAAATGGACTTGTATAAATTAAACAATTAGCAATAGATCATTGCAACATTTTAGCTCATCGCTACAGAGAAAGCTCAGGTGGAATTTATGATTAACAATGGCAACTTTACAGTTAGCTAGTTCCAGATTCAAACAGTAAAATCAGACATCTCATTGATCAAAATGGTTAATATATATATTAGTTATAAGATAAGTAATTAGTCTATTTAGAATGCCAATTGGGCTTAGGAACTCCTAATGCAACAGACATTGAAACAAGAAACTCCACTCCACTTCTGCTGAGGTAATATATTTAACTCAGTAATGAGGACAGAGATGCAGACACAGAATTTAAAAGAAAACAGCAAAAAAAAGTACAACGTCATCTTTCTTCTGTGTACAGCTGAAGTTACTCCACACACAGTGAGTAACACTGTGTGGGATGAATGACTAAGTTTTAGAAATCTCCAAGGCAGCCGCCTGTGTATTATTACACTAAGCAGAGTTGGGACAGGAAAGAATATAAAGGCGCTTGTTGGCTGAAGAAAGCTTACTGTTTGCACATGGAACAGGCTTTGCCAGGAGTGTGACGTTACATCACATCCTTAGTGACAAACATCTCTACATACAGCTTTTGATTTTCCTGAAAATGTGTCCTCTGGGCTGAGCTGATCTCATATCAGCTGTTGCTCACTGCTGATGTTGGACAGATGAATGTCTGGGTGAGGTGTTGTTAGCGCTTAGATAAGAAAGATAAGCTCTGAGCTACAGAGAAATTCATCTTAATTTTAAACTCTGTGGCTGTCGCTAACAGCAGACAAGTGACAGTTTTCAGTTTAGAAACAGGATGTGATGAAGACATTTTCCTCTGTGGTTCAATGCAGACTTTCGGACCTTTGTTTTTGGTAACCACAACTATAAGGTGTTGCAGTTGAACAGAGTTGAATGTAACAAACAATTTACCAGTCCCTTAGTTTGAATGTGAATTCATATTCACTTGAAATAAACAGATGAATGAGGTCAAGAGGAGCTCTTACGTTTTAAAGCAGGGGTCCCCAGACATAAGTTGTGTGGTGATGACAACCTGTAATCAGACACAACAATATTACAATCAGTTTTAGGTTGGCAGGCAACTGTGTATATGAGGCCCAATTTGCCTGTGTAGTGTGATTTCACAGGGTTGCTTTTAACTATGGTTTAGAATAAGATCTTTTAAAGAAATATATGGTGATTGTAGGTGTGTGCACCAGGAAAAATATGCATGTTTGAAATACATTCCCATGGTTCAGGCAGGTTGCACATCACAGGCTCAGACATGTCTTGTATCAATCATCGTTAGGTGTTCAACTTTTCCATCTATGTCATACTTTAAACTTTCTCAAACAGAGAACTCAACAGCTGGGGATTTGCTTGGGGGCAATGAGGCCTTGCAAAACTGGGTGGTGTATTAATCTCTGCAATGCTAACATTGTTATTCCTGCATTCAAATGTAGTTACTGCTATTAAATTGTACAGACAATTAAGAGTGAATCATTCAGTGTGCTAGACACTCCTAAGGACATGTAGCACACTGTTTAAAAGAGGTCTGTTGAGTTGTGCTTCATTAACATACCTTGAGAATTGAGTTGTCCTGTCTGGTGTTCTTTGTGTCATATCCTTCGAGGAGACACCGTCGAATAGTGCTGCCAGACCCAGCAAACTCTGACAGGTTCAAATCAGCAAAACCCAGCTGCACAGGGTTAAGAGGGATTCATTAAGAAATTTAAACAGCTTAAATATAGATTGTACTAAGGAGTAATTTGTGTATTTTTCTTTAATCAAGTGTTTTCGTCCATGAAATCATAATTGAACATTTATTTTGCATTAAGAATCGTGTTACGGGAATGTGTTGTTAAAACACAGTCTACAAATTATAAGAAATCATGCACGTGTGTGATGGGACCTTCTGTAATACAATGGCCTCATTCTTTCACCACCATTAAAGTTAGTGGTTAACATGGCAAGAGGTATGTTTTACTGATTTTTCAATCAGTAACCAAAGCCGGAAACTACAAACAAAAACATTCTTAGTCATTAGACTCGCCCAACTGTAAAGTTCTCTAAGGATGTCTGAAGGACTGTTATCATCTACATTTTTGATAAGACTGTTCTAACTGATCTCTTGAACTTAAGCTGCTTTGTTCGCAACAAATCTACAGACTTTAATAGAGAAGTATTACCTTTGCAAAAGTCTTTCCACCCTTTAATTCCTGAAATGACAAAAACAAAAAAAAAGTGTTATTACATCTGTTTGTTTTGTTACTATCTTGCACAGTATATTGATTAAAACATTGGTAACTCTTTGCAGTATGATAAAAGTCTGCACAAAACACTTGACTGTAGTGGTGAAGTTACAAATTAACAGCTCCTCTGGTTTTATGTAGACTTTCTTGGCACATTCAAGTCTTCATGAACTGCCTGTACTCCACTATGGGAAACTGCTATTGTACATTTTTGTAGTGCCAACAAAGCAGAACTTGATGTCAGAAAAAAATGTCCTGTACCTTGCGCACAGACACTCGGCACATACAGGGGTCCAGCACACCTGTCCCAGCGTTGGCACTCATCTTACACATGAAAGAGAATCTCTTCTTCCAGTGAACGCAGTTGGCTTGGACCGGTTCCCTGTGAAACAAGTACAATATAGTACACTGCTTCATACAGAAACACACAGGCATGCTGAATACTGAAAGAATAGATATTAATTGCAAGTCTACATCTGGATTAGTTTTAGATTATGTCAGAAAGATATGCCTCATACCATTAAGTAGATGAAAGAATGAGAAGTCTGTGAAATGAGTTTATGAGCTACCTATGTTTCAATCAACTCCTACTAAGTTTTATTAGATGAAAAACTTTTGCTAAATGATACTGGGTTTAATCTAATCTCAGATTATTTAAATTAACTAATGTTATTTTGTATGCAGATTGACCTCACTTCTAAGATGAGATGTTCACAATAATTTTCATACAGCTCTTTGAGGCAAATTTGTGATTTTGGGCTACATGCATAGTCCCTGAACTCTGAGGAGTGTTTGTTAGGAAACGCAGAGGCAACTCCCAGAGCAGAAAAAAGAGAAAAGGTCAGATTACTAACTTCATATTTTTGGTGAGATTAAAGTTACAGGAATAATTTATTTTGAATAATGTAACATTGTTTATGATGTGGCATTTCTTCTTTTTGCAATATGCCTGCTGAATAATAGATATTATAATAGAATAATAGAGTCACATTGTGGTCAGGAGAACAATGCTTTTCACTGTTGTGGAAGAGCAGGCGTTTAAATGAGTTTCAGGCAAACTGTAACCCCATACAGGCCCTGCTGGTCACTGTATTTTAATGGCTTAGCTGTTTGATTGTAGAATACTTTGGTCAGTGGTTGTTGTTTTTAAATGTGCTTTAGAGATAAATCTGACCTGACTTGGCTGGTAAAACTGACTTGTTAGGGAACATGCAGAATGTACACCGAGGACAATGCTGGTCACTGGAAAGACAATAAGGGGATGTAGGTTTGTAGCACATATTTGCCACATGGACACGGAAAAAAGTAGGAATTATTTAAAAAATACCACTGCAATAAATAGAGATAACAACAGCGTCATGACCCCATATGTCATAAACAAAATTGTCATTATGCTTGTTTTAGGAAAAAAAGACTAAAAGCAGTGGCTGGACCAGGACAAAACTAAGAATACAGTGTTTATAGTTTTTAGTGGCTGACCGTTACCATGGTAATGACGGCCAGCGGTAGACATGTGCTAGCTGTGTCCGTTTTTCCACAGTGACTCATTTAAGTTCTGCAAGCAGTTATAATTATGGCTCCACGGAGGAGACTGGACTCGTATGCTCCTTTGCCATGGAAGAAAATCACGTTTTTGATCGTCACTGTCAGAAATGTAAAAATGAGACGGTAGCATAAATGTACAAAATGATCCATCATAATAATAATTATCATTATTATTATCATCATCATCATTATTATAATTATTATCATTATCGTTATTATTATTGTTGTTATTAGCTGGTGTTTTATTGTTTATATCAAATAGTGGACTAATAAGTCATTTCAGTAAAAACCTCCATTAGCAGCACTTGTTGCCTAGCAACTGCTTTGAACACGAGTATAAACATAGGCTACCGATTTTAAAAACCTCTTATTTCTATCAGCATCTGTTTTTCAATGATCAAACAGACGTCTTTGGCTCTCAAAATCACTTTAAATCACTGTACCCCTAACTTTTATCGTCTTCTTGCAAACAAGTCTTCAACTGCTGGCTGGTAAGTAAAGTTAGCTGGTGTAAGCTAGCTAAACGTTAACTACTGTACACATTACTCTGAAAGCTGTGCACTGCTGTAGTTAATAAACTTTAAAAAGAGGATACAAATGCTCAACAGGTGTTTAGTACAAACAAACAAAGAAACAAAAAACGAATATGGACTCAAAGTGGTCATAAGTTTCGCTTCAGTTTAACGCTAGCTTGTTCGAGTAACATGCTATAAATATTAACCTCGCCAAAAATAGAAAAAAATCTTACCGAGTCGACTCCTCGCCAAATCCTCCATCCAGGAGCCTCACTTTACAGAACAACACTCCGTTCACGAAGGGAATCGATGACAGTTCCTCCAAGTCGAAGTCTACTTTGAATTTGAATCTCTTCTTCTTCATGAGAATGAACGACATGGTCCTGGAAAGTTGTGTGAGGGCAGCGGGTCCTGGCTGACAGACAGCTGGACACTTTCTCTGCTGTCAGTGCTGCTCTCTCAGCTGTTCAACTGCTGCTGCTGCTGCTGCTGCTGCGGACACGATTCAAAGTTCAAACCTCTTCCTTCACACCCACTGAAAAATATCAGCCGTGACGTGGAGGACATTCCGTGGTTTGATTGGACAATTGGGGTGGAAAAAGGGGAAATACCACAACCGCGATTGTAGTGGTTGGACTGTGTGGTTGGACCCGGCACGTTAGAGTCTGGCTGAAATTTATTCTAAACGCCTGCTGAAAGGAGAAACTGTTTTCTGCAAAAGTTAATGCACTGAAGTAACATTACTGCTCCCGTGACAACAACATGACAGTACAAAAAGAAATGGGGGGGAAAGGAGAAGGAAGAATTTCTATTAATCAGCAGGCATGTGACAAAAAGAAGAAATGTTACATCATGAAAGAAATAGGGAGCTAGTAACCCCAGCTTTTTAAAAATTTGCTTTTTATTTTAAAGCTGCATTTGTATGTTTGATTAATAATTAAAGTAATATGTGGATGGGAAAAAATGCCCACAACCACACCTAGTATACCTTAAATGCTGCATTTTTCTTGCAAACAGTGTTGGAAGAAGTATTCTCATCTTTTACTTACAGTCAAAGAAAATTAAAGCTGCTATAATGACAAATTGTATTAATGTGCTGTTATATTGTTACTGCATTCAACTGTTTCTTCAAAAGTGCAAGTATTCACCATAAATGTGCCGTAATAGCAAAAGTTCTCATCATTGCCCCTTTCATAGAAGATATGTTATCAGTGCTGTATGCCTAGTATTTTTGATATTACTGATGAATCCAGGTGTAAGTGTCATTTAGTCTTGTATCTGATAAGGTGGGACTTCTTTTATCTATTATATAGACTGATAGATAATTTGACCAAATCAATACCAATACAACAATTTATAAGCAGATAGGGTGTTGTATGTAAAGTTTGTAGGTAAAAAATTACTTCAGCTGTGGGAGAAATGTAATAGAGTATTACAGTGCAGTATTTTTGTGTCTACAACTAGAAGTCAAATACCAAAAGTGAAAATACTCAAAAAAAGAAAAAAAAGCAGAACTTAAGCACACTTGAGTTAACTGAGTTCAAGTCAGTTCAATTTAATCTGACATTAAACAAAACACACAGAGCAGCATCCACATGAATTTCTTTTCTGACTTAGAGAAAAGTGTTAAAATCACATTTCCATTGTTGTGGTAGAAAATGGTTAAATATAGGCAGCTGTATACAAAAAGTTTTTGAGCTGTTCCACTGGTGACAAAGTCTTGACCATTGATTTAATCCACATCCTAGTCAGGTGTGGCTTGAAAGGACCGTGATCAGATACTGTGACAGGTACACAGACACTCCTTTGACCGGTGACTATAAAACAGCACTTTAAAACGTGGTGCTGTTCATATGCTGAATAACGACATGACAGTTAGTGAGGTACTTGAATGTCCACAACTCCACCTTTTGTTATCTAAGAAATCTTTTTATACAGCATGATACAGCAGACGATCTGCCACATTAAGCTCTTGACTGGCATGTCCAAAAATGTGATCCTGTTGCTTGAAATGTCTGCTGACTTCACCGAGCCCTTACAGTTCCACTGGCCAGTATGATAACCTCAATAACGCTATCCATCACAAATAAATGACTCATTACTCATTGCTCTATGAACCCACTCTTCTTATTATCATTTCCCATAAAGTGCCTACTTGGTTGTCTCATGATATGTGTGTATACATTCTCTTAAGACCTGCTGTCCACATATGTATACATCTTTTTTTTCTCAGTGTATTGTTCATACTAATAATAATAAAAATAATATAAACAATAATAATACAAATAACAACAATAATAATAATATAAATAAAATATAAATATAATAAAATATAATAAATATAATAATCGGATATTAGATATTATCCCATTATTCTATTTATTGGTTGCTCCTTATCCCAAATAACTAGAAGAAATCAAAAATGCAAGCCCAACCAAAGCTCAGGTCTCAGGATATGTATATATATACACACACAGACACACACACACACACACACACATATATATATGGAATATTGTACTTGAAAAAACAAAATTAAAAATTGCTTATTACATTGACATATTGTCCATGAAAATAAAATTTTACAAGATACTGAAGGTGATTTTTGCAAATTATTGCATCTTATAAAAAGAAACCCAAGAAATCTAAAGCATTTGCTTTGAATTTCTGTCAAACACTGTGTCAAAAGCCCTGACTATATATTTACAAATTTTTAAAAAATCTATATTGTCACATTTATTTTTGCTCAGTACAGCCTCAGACATCCGGTGGTTTGGCTTTAAAAATGCAAATAATTTGACCTGAGTCTGGTCCTGTTGTGCGGTGAAACGTCGCCCCCTGCTGGAGAGCAGCGGCGCTGTCAGAAACTCTACTCTGTGTGTTTCTGTACTGACACGTCCTGCTAGATGAAGAGATTACATTTCCCCTGCAATGCACCGTCGCGATCACAGGGGGGGAACGGGCAAAAAAGGGATGATAAAGTTAGCTCTGATAAACCTAATCCGGATTATGCATATGGTTAATCCAGGGAGTGTTTCATTTCTG
Source organism: Amphiprion ocellaris (assembly GCF_022539595.1). Lineage (NCBI taxonomy): Eukaryota > Metazoa > Chordata > Actinopteri > Pomacentridae > Amphiprion > Amphiprion ocellaris. The sequence continues at coordinate 14,840,740 of NC_072775.1, read as the reverse complement.
CTCTTCTCTGACCATCCTTCCCGCTTTTCCGTATCAAACATCGAGCAGCTACGTCGCCCTCCTCGCTCCGCCCTGGACTGCTGCAGTTCCCCCTGAATCGCTACGGAGTACACCTTTCACCAGGGCAGCAGTTTGATCGTTTAGCTTACTGAAAGCATATTTTTTTTAATCGACGCAGAGCTCATATGTGGATTCATGCGTGATGATCAATATGGATTAATAATCGGAACCTGAGCGCAGGACGGCTCGTCTGGACGCTGCTTCCACATTAGCTCCACCATGTATCAGACCTTACGGACGCTTTTACTATCAAATGCCCGGTGCTGGGATGCCGACAGTCAGAGGTCATACCAGGACCTGTTCGAGAGGCTCGATACCAACAAAGATGGCAAAGTGGATGTGGCTGAATTACGAGCGGGCCTCAAGGCGATGGGCATATTCCGCCAGGGTGCAGCACAGGTACCTGGGGGGCCAAAGGGATCCTATATGAGTTTCAAGTCCTGGCCTGCTCGGTTTTGCATGAAATTCCATAGTAGCATGACTGATTCTCTCCCACAGTGATATCGCTCCGGGACGCCAACATGAACCATAAGATTGTATGTTCTCTCTGCAGAAAATCGTGTCGTCTGGTGACCAAAACAAGGACGGCTGTCTGGACTTCAACGAGTTTACCAAATATCTGAAGGAACACGAGAAGAAGCTGCGGCTGACATTCAAGAGTCTGGACAGAAACAACGATGGTAGGAGATGGGTGAAGTTGTAGGAGCAGCTGACACATGCCAGTGAATGTTTACACTGTCACATATCCGCTGTTTACACTGCAGCATATCTCAACAGGGTGTTTTTTTTTCTGTGTCAGGGCGCATTGATGCCTCAGAGATCCAGCAGTCCCTTGCAGAGCTGGGCATAGATGTCAGCAGAGAGGATGCACTGAAAATCCTGCAGAGGTTTGACCCCCACTTCTTTGTTTGTTTACAGTCTGACCAAACATATTGCATGTGCACAGTGCAGCAGAATTGTCCATCATTTGACAGGTAAGAAGTTGTGTGTGTGTGTGTGTGTGTGTGTGTGTGTGTGTGTGTGTGTGTGTGTGTGTGTGTGTGTGTGTGTGTGTGTTTCCTCAGTATGGACATTGATGGGACCATGATGGTGGACTGGAATGAGTGGAGAGAACACTTCCTGTTGTACCCCGGCCACAACCTGGAACAGATCATCCGCTACTGGAAGCACTCCTCGGTATGAGTGACATCACTGTGCAACACTCTGGAATGAATCACATGTTGCAGCGTCCTCATGTGTTAGATATTATGGATTTTCTGGGCAGCTCACACCGAGGCAGCAGCTTTCAAAGTCTAAACCGGTCAAGATAACTGGGTCACAGCAGTGCGCTTGCTCCTCCACCTCTTCCTTGTGCAAAGAAAGATACAATCGATTGGTTTGTTACTTGTGCAGCACAAGATGTTTTGCTCCATCTTGAGCAAAACAGAGGCTCACTTGACAGACTCTCGTTCTGCTGAACCCTGCCATAAATGTGTCATGGTAGTGACTGCAGGACGACTTGTGTGTCACTGCAGTGTTGCGTTAAATTGTCGTGTGTTTCACAGACAGCTTCATGCTTTTGGAAAAACATTGGTTTTGTTTATCTGAAACAGCTTAAGTGTGCGAGACGAGGGCGCATTCAGCTCAGTGATTGTGATTTCACAAGCAGTTCTTGCAAAAGGTTAAGAAGCTCAAATCGAATACTGGTAAAAGACAATATATATTTTGGACTTTCCACAGTCACCTTTTTTACATTTTTGGGTATACAGTAGAAAAAGTCTGCTTTTATCTTGATTTATGAGCTTTCTGGCTGAAAATTTATGTTGAAGGTTGTGTAAATGTTGCTGCAGTGTGCAATTGGTGAATTTGTCAAGGTTGAAAAAAGTAGTTGCTACATGACAAGTAAAAATACCTCAAAAGGAGAAGTTCTTACATGGATGTTTGTGGGGTTTTTTCATCACGGAGATATATTATTTAAGTCAAAGTAGCATGAGCTATGATATTACTGTATTTACCATTATTTATTAGACACAGACAGACATACCATGTGTTTGTATTTTGAGTGAGAGGAATTACTGAGACAGACAATTAAAATGTACCAGACTCCATGGATTCAAGTGATTTGATTACGTGATTTGAATGCGCAATTTTAAATACTGTGTTTGTGCAACCACTAGGTGCTGGACATAGGTGACAGTCTTGCCATCCCAGATGAGTTTACAGAAGAAGAGAAGAGCTCAGGTGGCTGGTGGAAGCAGCTTGTTTCAGGTGCAGTGGCGGGGGCAGTTTCTCGCACCGGTACTGCCCCACTGGACAGAGTGAAAGTCTTCATGCAGGTGAGTATCATGACAGGAGTAGATGAGTAGATGTGTGTGTGAAACTGTCCTGCTGAATGCTTTTATTTGTTCTGAAGGTTCACTCTTCTAAGAGCAACCGGATAAGTCTGGTAGGGGGCTTCAAGCAGATGATTGTAGAAGGAGGTCCGGCTTCACTGTGGAGGGGGAACGGAATCAATGTTTTGAAGATCGCACCTGAGACAGCAATCAAATTTATGGCGTATGAACAAGTGAGGAGCTCCACGTCTAAAATGTCAACGGCTGCAGCCATTAGATGTTCATAGAAACAGTGTGACTACACATTATTATCTCTGTGTTTTCTAATCCAGTATAAAAAGTTGTTAACGTCAGAAGGAAAGAAGATTGAGACACACAAGAGGTTTATGGCTGGATCTCTGGCCGGGGCCACAGCACAAACAGCCATCTACCCAATGGAGGTAAGATTTGTTGTCTTACAACATGGCTACATGACACTGCCTCATGGGATGTAATATCACAATATCACATTAAACCTCTTTAATGGGCTCAGTGTGCTCTTTGTCAGCACATTAGTAAAAGTTTCACATGTGTCTAGATGCCCATTAGCTCTTTCAATTAAATTTCTCAGGTCAAAATACTGTAAAGGTGGATTGTGTCCTCATGACTAGTTTAACCCTTAGTTGTAGCCCTGGTCTAAATGGGCTGCTTTAGTGTCCGTAGCTTTAAATGCAGCTGATCTGGTGCTGTCCAGGCCCCCGTCAGGAAGAAGGATCTCTCTGTAAATGACAGCACAGAGAACAACAATTGCCACAGGGGAGCCGATACAGATGTGAATGAGTGTGAGATCGGAAGTTCCTATTCCTTTTAGTTTGGGATGTCCGATAATAGCCTGATATTGGCATAAAAATGTAATATCGGTCAATGTTATCGGTTTTTTTGCCTATCATGAAAACTGATAAAATAATGCCTGGATTTCGCCAGCATTTACTGGACTCATAGAAGGAGGGAGGGAGGGTGTGAACTGTTGTTTGAGACATTTTTTTTTAAAGGCATAAATGTGGCATTTTTTCTATAATTTAAGTTGAAATGGTTTTCTTATTTTGCACAAACAATGTTTACATTTGGAAAGCCTTGTTGCATTTGAGAATGCATCCAATGGGGCATCACAATAAAATTAGGCTTTATGTGTTAATTGATGTTACCTAAAATTAGTTAAATAACTCACATGTATCAGTATCGGTTAACATCAGAATCGGAAAAATTGAAAAAAAAAAAAATCAGAAAATTGAGAGTTGGAAAATATCGGCATATCGGTTATTGGCAAAAAAGCCAACATTGGACATCCCTACTTTTAGCTTTCTGTCTGAGTAATCATTTTATGTGGAAATATCATCAAATTCACAGAACAGCTGTTATCTTTACCTCATATGTGAGTTTGTCACACAATGTTGCAGTGAAAGTCAGTACAGAGCATCTGCTTGGAAATGGGTCTAAACTGTATTTCAGTCACTATTGCTTACTCGTTCCATTGTCTGACAACAGAAAATATGTAAATGAGAAGAGTTTTATTGGAAATTCAGCTATATTAACATTCAGTACATGTGAGCATGAGAGAGGCATACAAAGTTTGAGCTAGATGACTATTGTTAAATTAGCTAGTATGTAATGGGTGAAATTCTTGCTTGCTGAAAAAACTCGGAGGCTCTCAAGTTGGGGGGTTTTGAGGAATGGCAGAAGTAAAAGTCTTCATATCTTATCAGCTTTTAGTTTACAGCTCAAAGTTTATGGCCCCCACAAAACACAACAACAATTGATTTTCTTAATATGGGACATTTGAGGTTTCTCCTTTCAAGCAAAACACCACACAAATCAAAAATTCAGAATTTTACCTCTTTTGTGTTGTTTCTATCTCAGGTATTAAAAACTCGACTGACCCTGAGAAAAACAGGCCAATACGCAGGAATGTTTGATTGTGCCAAAAAGATCCTGAGGAAGGAGGGCGTCAAAGCTTTCTACAAGGGCTACATTCCAAACTTACTGGGCATCATTCCCTACGCCGGGATAGACCTCGCTGTTTATGAGGTATGCAGACACTTGTGATGTATGCTGCAGCAGTAGTACACTTTGTTTAATTACCTCATTTATATGCACAATTCATCTTGTGTTGCAGGGTTACATTAAAGTTAATCAGGGGGATTCATTACGGTAGTTGAGCTCTCAGTTCTCGTATCATCTCTCTTGTGTGTCTCAGAGTCTGAAGAACACCTGGTTGTCGTACCATGCAAAAGACTCGGCTAACCCTGGAGTTCTGGTGTTGCTGTGCTGCGGGACCATCTCTAGTACCTGTGGGCAGCTGGCCAGCTATCCACTCGCACTTGTACGCACACGGATGCAGGCACAAGGTAAACTCAGTCTGACATTTGATAACAGTGATGGCAAAAAATGAAATGGCACATGATTACACTGTAGAGAATATTTGCCAAGAAAGGCAAAATGTTTACATGGTGGCAAAGGTGTACTATTTATTTATTTATCTGATAGGGACAGTGCACATTAATGAATCTATTTAGACAGCAATGGACGGATATATGCTGGATTATAGCAACAATGCTAATCTACATCTGCAGTCCCTAGGCAGACAAAAAAAGCAGAAAAAAAGATATAACAGTGATACACAGGACATTAAGTCACAATAAAAGCACATTACGAAAAGTACACAAAGAAGTTAAAGGTCAATGCTCACAAGACTGGTTCACCTTCGGCCACTGTTTAAGGTGACTTTTAAAGGTTAGTAACGTTGGACATTCCCTTACAGAGGCTGGAAGACTGTTCCAGATCTTACTGGCCTTCACAGAAAGAGCATTTTGTCCGAAGGCTGTTTTTCTGTGTGGGACCTCACAGTCCCCTCTAGAGGAGGCCCTGGTCCTGAGACCGCTGTGAACCCATCTTTTAATAAAGTCAGACATGGGGAATACAATCTTTGATGTACAATACAATGTTTGTGTTAGAGCACATATGTAGAGGAGCTGTAACAGAGAAGGGCATCCTATTTTATTTTCACGTAGATTCTTAGATGAAATCATGGTTTTTAAGTACCTGCTGCAGTAAAGTAAAACTGACTCTGCAACAAGTGAAACCAAAAATTGACATTTGAAAACAATACAAGATGTAATATTTAACTGACAAGACTTACTGGGGATCAATATTATTACTCCGCCAAGGAACACGGCAGAGTTATGTGACGATCGGTGTTGCTCTGTCTGTTTGTCTGTCTGTCTGTTAGCAACATTACTCAAAAACGGATTTTGATGACATTTTCAGGGAAGGTCAGAAATGACAAAAGAACCAATTGAGTAGATTTTGGCAGTGATGCGGCTTATAGTCTGAATCCATGGATTTGTTAAAAATTTCTGTATCATTGTGAGATAGCGGCACAGCCTCACTGTAACTATGACTACAAGTGAACACTACGTCAGCTGCCTGCTGACGATCGCATGATTGCGATCCTACTATAAATCGGCCGTTGTGGACTTATCGGGACTTATCCATCAGAAATTATACAAGGAACAATTGATTAAATTGTGGGGGTGTTTCAGAGTCCTATCACTTCCCGCCGCCTGCTACATATTTAGGTCACACGATTCAGTATCCGTACATAACGTACACATGCATAACACACACCTGTGCTTAGCGCAAGGTCATTTTGTTTGTGGGTACATTTATATTAAATGGCCACGTGCTATGTTGCCGTGATTTCTGATCATCAATTACTAATAAACAAATGCTGCATTTATTTTAAAAAAGGCTGCATTTCTGAAAACGCCATATCAAGAAATGAACAGCCTTGGTGGAGTACTGCGCTCTCTGAGTACTTTTCTAGTTACTACTATTTCATTTCTTACACCTACCAGAGTGTAAACTTTGTCAGACCATCTGTTACATACAGCACCGGAATAAATAGTGTGTCTTCAGATACAGTATGACCTCCCTAAATTATTATTTCTTTGCAGCGTCTCTGGATGCATCAGACCAGCCTACCATGACTTCCTTGGTGAAGAAGATTGTAGCCAAAGATGGTTTTTTTGGACTTTACCGGGGTATCCTGCCGAACTTCATGAAAGTCATTCCTGCTGTCAGCATTAGCTACGTGGTTTATGAGTACATGAAGACTGGCTTGGGAATCTCCAAATGATGCTGTGAGCTAATGAGAAAGAGAACTTCCTGACTGAAATAACTCCAAAAAGACCGACAGACATCAAGCAAACAGAGCATGACTTCCATCAGTTGACAGAGAAGTTCATCGCATGGAAACCTGTGTGTCACAAGAGCTGCCAGTACCCAGAGCATTAATCAGTTATGGTGTGCATGCTTTAAATTTTGTCCTAATGCTATACACTCCTCTCATTTACACTCTCCAAAGCAAAGCTTGTCACAAAGACAGTTCTGCACTTATAAAAAATAGTAAGTATATTTTGTTGGTTAATTTATGTCACTGTCATTCCTTGAAACTGTGATGAAACACAAATGGGGCACAATGAAGGAAGATTTATTTTTTTCTGGAGAAAAACAGACTTTATCCCATGCCATGTTTGTAGTTTCAGAATGAGAGAAATAACACTATGTCAGTTTAAGTGTTCACACGCTGTAGTGGTAATCCAACACTTCTGTAGTTTCTAAACACCTGTCCCTGGAGTGACATCAGCTCCTGGCAAACAACACTCCAAAAGCAGCTGTCAACTAAAAATAAGTGGTCCTCAAAAATCAATACTTTAAAACACTGGAATAGAGTGTGTATGAAGACGCACATCTTGTGCAATGTGAAAACCACTAATCCCACATTCTGTATTTGATAGCTATGTGCCTTATAGCCTTTTGGTGTGAACCTTATAACATCAGAAGATTCATTCTGTAGCTATATACATATACTGTATTTATGTACTGTATATACATAAACATGTTTTCAGTTATTCTTATTCATGGGTTCAGCAATGAAAACTATAATACCTGGTCACTGGACTAAAATACTTGCAAGGAACATATTTTTGTCGTGTGTCACTTCTCATTTCAACACAAAAGACCGCCTTCTACATGCACAGACAGACCCACAGCAGTTAACATTTTGTTCCGTTCTGTCATACAGCCAAGCAGTGAGAGGTTTTTATGAGGCATGCAAGATGACAATCACCCTTTTGCGTTCAGAAAAGTTAATGTTTATGGGGATTTTAAGAGGCTGAAAGTGATCTTTAGTTATTGTTCCAACTTCATATCGATGGTCTTTTCAGTGTCAGCTTTTCAAATATTATGGGGATCAGTGGTTTAAAAATCACCGAGATGTGTTGAATGTTCCACCTGGTGGGCAATAAAGACAAAACGCGTGGGCGCATTTCCACACAGAACTGGAATTTGATCTGTTGGCATCTGTACAGATGTTAAACTTCAGTTATCCAAGTAGCATCTGGTGGAGATACTGTAGTGCAGAGGTGGAAGAAGTATTCAGATTCTTTACTGAGGTAAAAATATCACTACAATGATGTAAAATACTTCATTACAGTTAAAGCTCTGCATGGAAAATCCTACTCAAGTAAATAACATAAATACCAGAAACAAGATATAAATTAAAGTACTGATTTGGTCCCTCTGACTGATATATTTTTTGATATCATTAGATCATCAATACTGATGCATGATGATGCGTTTCAGCAGCATGTTACTGTTGTAGCTGCTGCAGGTGCTAGTTTGAATCACTCGATGCATAGTTTGATATACAAGGACTGCAGATAAATGGGGTCACATGAAAAATGGGGAGAGGAAAAAAGAAAAATAAAGTTCTGAAACAAAACTAATTTCAGTTTTTTGTAATTTTTCACCAATCTTCTGTTTGTGGTGAGAAATTTGATATTGTAATTGAACAACATTGGCCAATCATCACTATTTGTTGGAGCTATTAATGGCATCTGAAATGAGACCCTGAGTAAGATATCAGAAGCCAAAAAAATTGGAAACCACTGGTTTAATCTTTAACAATGTATCTGAATAGCTTGTTATATTATCGTCTGTGTAAAATATTTATCTTATTCGTAACTATAGTGGAAGTACAATATTTCCCAGTGAAGCAAAAACAGGGAAATACTCAAGAGAGGAGCATTCCCTCAAAATTGCTCTTAGATACAATACTTGAATATATGTACTCAGTTACTTTTCAGCACTGGTGCTGCAAGGAAGCAGATGAAACAGAAGAGGAAGGAAAAAATTTAAACTTTTAAGTTGTGATCGAAATTTCTAAAATTCTCCAATGCAAAATAAAAGATCAGGTATATAGTCTCAATCAACCTAACAAATCACAATTCTTTCTAACCCTATCTACCACAGTAGTAATTTTCATAGCAGACACCAATTTTAATGTTATCAATCAAATATTATTTATATAGCATTTTTTATACAGTTAAAGCAACACAAATGCTTTACAACATTTAAAAACATTAAAAACAAGAAAACCCGTCCCTCCCTCCCTCCATATATACATATATGCACACAAGTACACATGCACACACACACCACTGAATATTTATCCATATTACTATTCATATTAAATTTACATACAACAGAACAACAACTTACCACTCCCCCCACACTTACTCTGCTCTAAAATAATATCTTTTTAATTCAATATTTCCTTAAAAACGTGTATTATTTCTTTATATTTGTGGCCAAACTTTTCCATGCCTGGTGTTTTCTCACAGACGACCGCGTAGTCCTTCACCCTGCTGATAGCAGCCTGTCAAACACAGTTTTGTCCTCACGGCTCGCCGTAGTGGAAACTCCACGGCGCTGCAGTTGTTGTGAAGAAGTGGGCTCAGACACACGGAGGAGGGCCCTCCGCTAACACACAAACCGCAGGCAGAGCACAACAAGCTGCTGTCGGTGAGTTTCTTCGTTTTATCGTTCCTACACGGTCAATAGCTGTGGTTTTTGTCGCTTTGCATTAATCGACACATGCGTCAAACAACTTGCTAGATTTCAGACAGCGCAGCTAGCAGCTAGCTAACTTTAACTGCAAGCAGCAGCTAAAAATATTCTCCTGTCCAAGTGACCTGAGGTGGACACAACTGAACTGCCAGCTGTGATACAGTAGGATACAGCTAGAAAGCTATGGGCAATTACAACTATACATTTGTGGCGTAATTTTACCAATTATTTAGTTTGGGAAGTGCAGACTTGTTGATCGTGAAGGCGTTAAGCTAGTGGGCGTTAACTGCAGTCTGACAGATGATCGATGAGCGTTAAGCGGTTGCTGTAGTCTGATCTGTTCTGGCGAGTCCGGGTTCACAGACCGTAACAGCCAAGACTTCAGTTGCCCTTCTTTACCTGTCTAGCCTACCAATAAGCCCTTTAGCCTCTCTGGAAAGCCGTTTAGCACTTTGCATGGATCTGGCAGCCGTGCTACTGTTACTGATGCTGTTTGTCACATTAAATGTGGTTTAAATGAAGCGTTGACCGAGTAAATTGTCATAGATGTCACAGCAGACTGTGGCTAGCCTCAGTATGTGCCTGTCATGTATTGTCATCACGCTGTAATAATACATGAGAGGTAAGCCATCGCAGGTGTGGCTGTCATTCACTGTAACTGATCTTAATGATTATAAGGTAAGATAGATAAGTCTTTTATTTCTCCCCACGCCAGGGGAAATTTACATTGTTACAGAAGCTTATGTAGCAATAGACGTAGTGATATGAATAAAATAATAATAGAACAGTAGTAATAATATTTACAATATATACAGGGGTGAGAGATGAGGATGAAATAGTATTAGAATAATAGAATAATAGATTATCTGCTTGTAATCTGTTGTCAATAATATCTACAGGTTTGTATCGGTTCAACTGTCTGACATGAAAGAAAGTAGACTTAAAATAAAAGAGCACAGCATGAATTCTGCTGCTTTATTAAGATTCAGCAGTGACATATAGTTGTTACTCCCTTCAGCTGGTAAGAAGTCTAAAGCAGATTCTGGCTCACAGTTTATGTGGCATTTTATGTCTGTTTCTAGTGTCTCCTTAAATGATGGTTAATTTTGGGTGTTGTAGCTGAAAACTCATTAATATTTTTTTCCCTGTCATTTGATAACTATTGGTCATTTTAATTACCTGTTTTTAATAAAGACTCAGAGAAAAAAAGCATTAATTTTGTATTTAACCGCCTTACATTGAATATCCACACTTTATCCTACTTATCATTGTACTCAGGTTATAGTTTAATGTTAACACAGCAATGACATACACTCAAATACATTTACTCATAAAGATCAAGATAAATTAGGATAAAATAAAAATGTTCTCTTGATACACATTAAGTAAAGAGAGTGAATATAACCTGGAGGCACATGGGGGGTCACAAAGGTGAAGTTGCCACCCCACACTGAGGTATAGGTTCCAAGTGGTAGGCCTGAGACAGGTATTATTGGATGATTTACTTTCACATGCACACTGATGTCTGGTCCATCAGCCCTCACATTGTGCTGCCAGGAGTGTCTCTCTGAGGTGTAGTTGCTGGAGGGTCGCAGGGTTGTGGGCGCTTTTAGAACAAAGCTATGGCGAGAGCAATGGAGGGCAAAGGGGCTACGTTATCAAGGGATGTGAGAGGCTGTTATGAGAGGTGCAAGCAAACTTCATGTTTTCAGCATGTGTTTTTTTTGTGTAGCACCCGTATGCAGCCACTCTGTGGAGGTAATTACCCCGAGAATGGTGGGTGCTTGGGTTCGTAAAGCTAAATGAAAAAAAATATATATATATATATAGATATCAAAATAAAAATGAGACCCGGAGAAGTTTTTTCCTTTTGGCCAAATTAGGAGAGGCCGGATTTAATACAACACAAATATATATACCACCGATAAGTCAAAAAACATAAGAGAAGTAACATAGACTTTCCCAAAAACCAAATTATTGGCTAGTTCGATAGGTGTCCCCGGATGGTCCTAATGACCAGTCCCGCTGTTTCTTTTAAAGCTAAATCCCTTTCTCCAACAATGAACGCTAATATTCCCCCCTAAGTTTACCCCACAGTCTCAATGCTTGCCCTCCAACACCCACAAAATCACCGAACAATAGAACTCGATCTGTGTGCTCCATGATCGCACACACGTACACACACACACGCGGCCACATTGCCAAGTCTACTCACTGTCCGTGTTCAGTCTGAAGCAACAACGTGGTGCAACGCTGTTTGGTCCATAAAACATTGAGTGCGGTGAAACAGCGCTCACGGAAAACATGAGTGCGGTGAAACATTCCAATCCGAAGGATGCTAGCCGCCGGGCTAGCGTTAGCCACGCTAGCCTCCTATCTAACTCACCATAAACTGCTCCCACAGTCGGTTCTCCGTCCTCCTGCTCACCATCTGGCAGCTGGGCTGATATGTCCTCAGCCCCGTTCTCCAAGCTTCCTGCTTGGGGCTGCTGAGTCTGTGCTTGGGTTTTTGTCAAGCCAAAAAGAACCCACGCTGTCCACGCTCTGCTGAGAGACCATCGAGGAAAAGCGTTCCCGCACACCTGCACCTCCTCCGTGTCACTTCCTCGGGTCAAAAGTACCCGCCCAGACACACTCACAACCAATCACACCATAGCATACAGCCAGAGTAAAACAAAGCAAGATTGCCTACAGTAATTTCCTAATTACCACCCGGCTGCATTTGTTTACATGTAAGGTATTTAAGTGCGACTGTCAGGTATTTTTCTTATTGCAATTGAAGTGTCTATTGTTTTACCACCCAGGCCTAAATACAGTAAAAGTTTATGGTTTCTGCTCAAGCGTATAAGATAAAATAAGCCTTTATTAATCCCACAGTGGGGGATTTTACTGTGTTACAGCAGCAAAGATAGTGCAAACATTAAGGAAATGAAGTAAAAAATAAAAAAAAATATCCAAAATAAACATAAGTACTAAATAGGAATATCATTCTTGCACATGCCAGTGGTTGCCTAGATTGCACAGATTTTTATGTAAAATAGAAAAATAGATGTAACACATATTCAAGATATGAATAAGAAATAATATTGCACAGGGGTACTGAGAGAAGTATAGCAACTTGTCAGCGAGTGGTCTATTGGGAGGAGATTGCTGATACCATCAGAGAATCACAAAAGAATCTCAGAGGCACTCCCTGTATTCCAAAAGACCTGGGTCTCCTCAGCAGATTGTCTCCTCAGTCCTTTCTTGTAGAGTGCATTTGTATGGTCCGACTGGTCCAGTTTATTGTTCAGGTGAACATCCAGGTACTTGTAAAACATTTAAGATGTCCTTTTTTCCCCCTAGTGACACTGTAAATAGTGAGGCATTATGGGTAACACAAGTGACAGGGTGTCTGGAGATCGCCATGGAGGCAAGGCCCACCGCTCAGACAGCAGCGGGAGTCACAAAGACCAAGAGCACAGCAGCAAGATGGTGGACAGCACAGACGACCCCAACATCTTTAACACCCACGGACCCGATTCCAAGGTTCACATACTAAACTACAGATGTCCAATAACATCTTTAGATTTCAAATAATTACTTGAAAAATGGCTTGCAGCTGACATTTGCATATTTTTTGCTTCTAGGCATCAGGAGAGAAAGAATTCACCCCAGATCTAGATGACCTGGTTAAAACTGGCCCTCAGGCTCGACCCACTGTGATCCGCTGGGCTGGAGGGGGGAAGGAGGTCTACATAGCCGGCTCCTTCAATAACTGGAGCACAAAAATACCACTAAATAAGAGGTAAACAGGATTTTATTTGGTAGCAGATGTAATTCTTTTATTTATTTTATTGTATGAATGAATCCTGTGGTAAATCTGTCTATTTACTACTTTGTGCTAACTGCAAGCATGAGTGCCAGTTGTAGGGTTACAGATTATCATCCTGATATTGCACTAATAGTCTTTCTCTTTCTCTCTCCAAAGCCACAATGATTTTGTAGCAATTCTGGACCTGCCTGAAGGAGAGCACCAGTACAAGTTTTTTGTAGATGGGCAGTGGGTCAATGATCCCTCAGAGGTACAGCACTGTTAATATTATTTATGTTTCTGCCATTTTCATGAATATGTACATGAATTCTGAAAGTATTCCCGGATGTGAATGGTCAGGTTCGACACTCTGCATTGTTACAAACCTCTGTGATGGTATAAACATGAGAAGGGCTTTATGGAAAATAAAACTTAAATGTCATTCATCCATCCAAACTGTGATACGTCATACTCGTAGCATTTAGCCAGCAAAACCACAGAAGAACCTTGCAAACTTTGCTGTGTGAAGCACTTTTGCAATAATTGTGTGAAAATGGAACACGCAGAGTGTTGTTTTCTAAACCTCTTGTAAACCCAGTGAGATGTGTGCAGTTTCACAAAAATACTAATTATACAAATGCTTGATCCTTACCTCTGGGATTGTTGTTTTTTTTTTTTTTTTGCAGCCAGTGGTAACCAGCCAGCTTGGCACCATCAACAACCTGATCCAGGTGAAGAAGTCAGACTTTGAGGTGTTTGACGCCCTACAGGTTGACTCTCTGGAGTGTTCCGACACATCAGGTCAGACTGCTGTTGCTCTGCTTTTTATTTAGTCAAATAAATGTCATCAGTGATGTAAAAGCCTGGATTAAACATCCAATATTTTTCCAAGTGGCCACAGATGCCACTAATACTGAGATTAAATGGTGATTGTACATAGTATAGATATTTCATTACTTACATTTTGATTTTGGTACCATACATGTCTCCTGTCTGCTGTGTGTGAACACAACTTAGTTCTCCCAAATAGACCCTGAATTCTTGTCACATGACGATTGTTTGCCCCTGAGTTGCTAATGGCGTCCCAGTGTTGCTACAGACCGCGAGATCTTTTATTTTTACAGAACATTGTTGGAGCAAACTGCTTATTTTTGGCAGAATTGTCAGACAGAATGTCACAGACGAGTAGGTCGATGACCGTCGGAACATTAATAATCCATTGAGTCCTTCTGTTTATACAGTTTGTGGCTCTGATGATGTTATTTTGGCTTTTGTTGTTTTTTTAAAGCCAACATGCATTTTAAAACTGCTAGCAGGTTTTACGGTTCACTGAAGTAATAAAATCTTTAGATGAGGCAGCAGCTATCAAATCATAAGCAGTAGACAAGTGTTTACATGTGTAGAAGTGTGAATAGAACTATTGTCAGTTGTGTAACCGAGCCTGTTGTATCTTCACAGATCTGTCCAGTTCCCCTCCGGGTCCATATGGGCAGGAGCAGTATGTCTTCAGACCTGAGGAGCATTTCAAAGCTCCACCGATACTCCCGCCTCACCTGCTTCAAGTCATTCTCAACAAGGACACCAATATATCTGTCTGTGTCTCCACCTCTCACTATTTACATTTCAGATTGATGCTCTATGATCCTTGACATGCCTGGTGTTTGTTGTCTCTGACTGTTCTCTCTGTGGTTTGTTCTTACTATCTGTTGACAGTGTGACCCTGCCCTGCTGCCTGAACCCAACCATGTCATGCTAAACCACCTTTACGCTCTTTCAATAAAGGTAGGTTCACTGACAGCAGGAGTCTTTCTCATAATTTGCAGATGTGATTGATAGCACATGAAATATGGGGACTAGCAGAGTATGTGACATTTTTACTCTTGTATTGTTAAAACAGCCCATTGGTGATTTCATCTGCTATTATCTTCAGTAGTTGAAGAGAGTAGTTTAAGTTATATATTTATCCATCATTTTAATTATTTTGCTTTTCATTACTTCCAATAGATGTTACCTTTTATATTATTGAAGCAATTAACCCACAGTCCTTATAGACAGCCATCTTGGAAGCACCCCCTGCAGTAATTTCAGGTCATAACTGCAGTTTCATTTATTATCATGACAGAAAAAAGTCAAGTCTTATAAAAATGCTTAAAGGCTTTGCAGACTTTGGCTCAAAATAAGGTTTAAAAAGCTTTTTTCCTTACAGCTTTTACTTGTACTGTTTTACCACATTACGCAGTGTAACAATGTGATTGGCCAGATGTGTCCTAGTTACACAGCAGACAACTGGCTTTGGTGTTAAGGAAAAAAATCTCTCACTTAACCAGGGCCGGGCAAGTTAACGCATTTTTAATTAACGCCAACAATAATTTTATCACGCAGACTTTCAAAAAATTATTATTGTGCTAGTCTGTTGCTCACTGGTTCTTAATAAACAGACAGACAAACCATGAGTCGCAGGAGGGCTGGATGTTGATCAGTACTAGGGATGGGCGTCACACTAACTAAAACAAGACAAACTAACAAATGCCGCAGCGAAGTCGTTAGCTATAGACTGTACTCTGATTAGTATCGTGGAAGATGTCGGTCTGTGGAACGTTCTTAGGGTCGCAACGAATGACACCACGTATGAGCCTCAACCTGTATCACTGGAAGATTTTTTTGTGTGAGTGTGACGATATAAACCGGGACTCTCATCGCCGACGCAGCAGTTATGGGTTCGAGTCCGACCCACAGCCATTTGCTCGTCTCCCCACGTTTCCTGTCGCTCTCCACTGTCCTACATATTAAAGTCTAAAAAGACCAAAAACAAAGAAGTACAAACGTGGACTAAAGTCTAAAAAGCCTTCTGCACAGTCAGTCCCAGCTGTGGACTTTTTTGTGTTGGACCACTTCACCTCACTCTAATAAAGACAGCTGCTACTCAACATAGACTGTTTCTGCTGCTCCCTGATCAAGAAGAATGTTTCTGCTGGTTCCTGTTAAGAAAAAAAAAAAAAAAGAATACAGATGTATAAATGTTAACTTGCCCGTGGCAAGTAAATTTGGTTTAATTTGATTACATTACATTAATGTTTAAATTGAAATTTTAACTGCTACTGTGTAAAGGGAAGACTGCTGTTAAAAAGCATTTCATTTGTTTAAAGTTTTTACAAACCAAATGCATTTTTTTCATATAGCAGTACTTTTAAAATAAAAGTGCAGAATACACTACTTTGAAATTCATTATTCATTATTTAATTCATAAATCATAATAAAAATGATTAAATTACAAATTTTAATCGTTGCCCAGCACTACTTTTAATGTCTCCATTTTCAAATTGTGTTAAAACGCTGTGCTCAATGTGCTACTATACAAATATTATTATTATTCTGTTTTATATTATCTGCGGACTAGTTGGCATTATCAAAATTGTAAGCGTCTGTTTTTGTTTGCTCTATGTATGTAGATATCACTTATAGCAGCTTGTCTGTGTTCTTTCATCTCTGTAGGACGGGGTAATGGTGCTGAGTGCGACTCACAGATACAAGAAGAAATACGTCACTTCTCTGCTTTACAAGCCTATTTAAACCTCAACTTGGGTGCTCCACAGTGCTTTTAGAGAGCAGCATGTTTGTCTTCTGCTGTTTTTTTCTGTGTGTGTGTGCGTGTGTCATCACATTTAGCCAAATCTTGCACTGACACAAGTTTACAGGTGAGCTGAAGGCCAGCGGCTGTGACTGAGGTTAGCGTTTTAAAGAGGTTGCACTTCTGACTACATAGGGCTCTGAACAAAAGTAGTGAAGTGTGTGTGCCGGGTGTCTGAGAGAGACGACAACCATACTGTGGCTTTTACCTGTGACATTGACAGATCGATAAGAGACTGACTAAATCACTGTGTGTATTTAAGTGTTTGGTGCACCTTGTGATTATGTTCATGTTGGTGTTAAAAAATCTATTTTTGGGGGATGCACATCCACGTCATATTTGACTCTGTACGGTAGAGGACCTGTGGGATTTTAAGTGGTACCGATGTGGAGCAACAGTTTGACTTTAATACGTGTTGTGTTGTCATATCATCTCTCAACTGATTCAGTGAAGTTTTAAACTAAATGAATTGAATGCAGAATAACTTAATCTGGCCTGTATTTAGGGTGGAGGTGCTGAAGAGGGCACTGGACTTGCTTGAATTTGAAGTGCAATAATGTGCTGTAAAAAAAAGGACTGAATTTTGCCTGTTGGTAGACCCTGAAGCTTAATGTCCTGTTCTTCAGTGAACAACACACCATATAGTGTTGACGTTACTTATTACACAAGTTAAAGAGCCCATATTATGCACATTTAAATTTTATTTTGGGGCCTGATCCTATATGTTTACAAACTTTAATGTTCAAATACTTTTTATTTTTCAAACTGTACATTGCTGCAGCACCTCGGGAGCTAAACACTCTGGTTTAGCTCCCGTCTCTTTAAGGCCCCCCTGCTGAAAATCCCAGTCTGATCTGACTGGTCTGATAAAAGCAAGGTAATGTTTGTGACTTGCCATAACCCAAGATCTCTGAGTACAGGGATGCATGACTGGCAGGAACAATGATAGTGAAGAAATAATAGCAGAATGTGAGGCAGCTGGCCGTTTTCATTCGTGTTTGAGGGCACGTGGTGATGTAGATAAGTAACAGAAGAAAAGCTCAGACCTCAAACTAAGCATTTTTGGCGGGTAAAAAGCAGTGTTTTCTGTGGGAGGATGATATTTCGATTTGGCTTTGGGCTTAGCACGTTTGCAGACCATTTACATGCAGAAAAATGCAGCTACACTTTACACATAAGAAACCCCAAATAGCACAATATGGGCTCTTCAAGTTTCTCACAGTAGTCGCCCAGTGGAATCTGCCACATGAACTGAACTACAAATGAAGTAGTTTGTTTCAGTTTTGTTAATGTGATGGTCACGATAGACGGAGTGCTGCTTCAACAGGGAAACTGGTGTTCTAAGCTCAGTGTTTAGTTCTGCTGTTGCCTTTATCTTGATGTAAGTATGCGAGCACTTTACCGTTCTGTGAGCAGGAGTGTTGATGTAAGCTTTTAACTATGCAGCAGACAACTCTGGTACTGTAGCTTCTCTGGACTACAGGCTCTAATTTACACTGCATTTTTTTTTTTTTTTTTTTTAAAGATTTGATGAACTTGCTGTGCTTCTTGTGTGTGCATCTGTACTGAGTTCTACTGATCAAACAGAAATGTACTGTATTTATCTGTCATGTATATAGTTATATACAGAGGCCTGTACACTTAAAGAGTTTCAACTTGCTGCTTTGCATGCACTGAATGTCTGCAGCTTGTGACGAAATATGGACGCATTTACAGAATGTAGTTATGCATTTAGAAGATGACAGACAGCACACACCTCAGAAAGTGATCAGAGGCACATTACCAGATGAATTATAGGGCTATGAGGGCGAACAGCTGCCATGAATTTAAATGTTGTACAAAGTTTGCTCACGTGTGTATCCATAAAAACCATTCTGTATTTTTTTGGTGTGGTGGCTTTAAGTTGTTGTTGTCACTTGAAAGCCGTGCTGTTGCGTTGTCTTCACGTACAGGACAGTATATGCTCACAGTTGATGCACTCTACAGGCATAAAAAGGGGCTTTCATTAATCCTGTTGGTGTTCAACTAGACACACTGAAAGTATTTTGCGAATGTTGAGCCTTGCCGTTTTGTCCAAAGAGTTTTTAAAACATACAGAAACGATAAGGGATTATGGACATTAAAAGTCTCACAAGCATGGAGTTTTAAGACTAAAACCAAAACTTGAATTTTACAGCGGTTTCGTGAATGTTTTAAAATGCTTTGCAGAAGCAGTGTGAAGATTCACTGTACAAGGTTTTACTTGTTTGCAAATAAAGAGAGGACGTGTTGGTCCTAATTCCTGTCTGGTTGTCTTCTGTTCTGAAGCTCATAACCTGTATTCTGGATCGAAATCACTCTTCTGGGTTCATGATTAAGGATTGAAGTACAAAAAACAAAAAAAAAAAAACGTAGTGTAGTTGTAGTGATGAGGTTAAGAATACACACTTGTGTATATTCTGAATACCTGTTTGTTTCCACCTATCTTGAACCAATTGCTTGTTTTTGCTGTACTTCAGTGATTTAACTTCTCACCTTGCTGCAGTGATGTTGGAGTGCACCCCAGGGTGTCACTACTCTGCGGCATCTCTTGGATGGAGTAAGTTCATTCATTTAAGTACTGTACTTCAGTTTTGAGGTGCTTGTACTTGACTCCAGTATTCCCATTGTGTGCTACTTCACCTCCACTCCACAAAGGGAAATATTGTGCTTTATACTCCACTACATTTATTTGACAACTGTAGTTACTTTAAAGATAGAGACTTTACATAATAGATAAAATAACAAACTTACAGATTAAACTAGTAGTTTCCAACCTTTATTTCTTCTGACGTCTTACAAAGTCAGTGGGTTGTCGGGATCACGTTTCAGATGTCTACGAGTTAACAGTTCCACCAAGAAGTGATTTTTTTTCCCCTTTGAACATCTCACATGGTTTCATTTCAGAAAATGTTCAGGTTATCAAATATCTCACCAAAAATTAAAGGTTAGACAAAAGGTCCAAAAGCTGAATACAGATTTGTGGATCTGTTGTATATAAAACTGTGTACAGAGTAGTTTAAACTAGCTCCACCTGCAGCAGCTACACGCGTAACCTGCTGCTGACACACTGATGCTTCACTATTAGTAATCTAATGGTGTCATATTTAATATATCAGTCAGAGGCCAAACTGCTACTTTTACTTTAATACTTAAACCACATTTTGCTGCTGGTACTTACGAACTTTTTTCATGCCAGAGTTTTATTTGTAATGGAGTATTTTTACATCAGGGGTCGCCATCCTTTTTGAACCTGAGAGCAACTTCAAGGGTACTGAGTAGTATGAAGGGCACCTTGTTTGATACAAACTTCCTCAATAGCAAACTTGCGCCATCATCTTCAAACAATAATAATAATGAAAATAATATGTAAAAAGACTGTATGATCACATTAATGTTAATTATTCCTTACAATAATGACAGTAGGAAAAACACACACACACACACACAGACACACACACACATATATATATATGGAAATCTGTTCCAATATTTAAAAGTCAGAGGTATCCCATCTCTGAAACTTTTGTAAATATCTTTCTTGGCAGTTTTGTATGAATCAGCATATTTGCAGTATTTTGTTCAAAATCACACCAGTTACATTTCTGTGCAAATTATCACTTCTAACATTTTTAGGAAATCATTACCTGTCATCAAATCATGCTTCATTTGTGCAAACCACTACCTTTGTAACATTTTTAAACAATTCATGAACTCTGTCCCATGTTTGTACAAATTATCAGTTATGTAGGAAAAAAAATTCAACTCTTTCACATTTTGAAATGAATCCTATCACATTAGTACTAATCACCAGCATTTTTCACCAAAATTGCAACATTTTTAACAGATCATAACAACAAATCATTACATGTTTTCAACTAATTATTTTTCACATTTTTGTGTAATGGCATTGTGTTTTGAATGACAACATATGTTACCTCTTTCTTTGTCTGTAAATGTGTGTTAGTGAGAAGCCTGGCATTGCAGAGCTTATCATGTCTTACCTTTACTTTGCAGCTCACAGTTCAGATGGTTCAGTTTCCCAGTGATGTCCGTTAAAAATGCAAGGGCAAGAATCCACTCAGTGTCCTCAAGCAGCAAGGTGTCTTCCCCTTTGGATTGCATCAACTCTCTGATTTCGGCCAACAGTGACAAAAAACGCTGCAAAACTGTTCCCCTGCTGATCCATGGGGTTTCTGTGTGTAGTAACAGGTCACCATATTCAGCTGACAGCTCCTCCAGCAGCACCTTCAATGTCCTGGTTGTTTGGCTTTGGAGCCATTTATGATCTTCACGACAGGAGTAATCACATGATCAAATCCGGCCACTTTTGTACATACATATGTCCTGCTGGTGAATGATGCAGTGGTAATGTAGGAATGTTAGGAAGTCTGGATCACCTCTGCATCGTACATTGAAGCCTGCATGGCGACCCGTCATGGAGGAGCCCCGTCTGTCGTCACTGAAACAAGCTTTTCTAATGGTACATTTTTCTCCACGAAGAAATTTTTCGTCGCGTAGCAGATGTCAAAGCTGCCTTTAAGTCCCGGGCTTTTCCTGTCCGTAGTCCGCATGCAGTCTATGTGCTACCAGGTGGCTAGTTAGCATGGAAGCTATGTAGCGGCTAACGTAGCGTCTCTCCAGTTTGCCGCTTTGCCGACGCAATAGTCGCCCCGCAAATAGGACACATACCTTTATCTTTCACTGTCGTGAAAAAGAACTCTTCCTCCCAGTCATCGTGAAAATAGTGTTTTCTCTTTCACTTCTCTGTCATGTTTTGGGTGTAAAAACCACATCTAGCTTCCCAAAGCGTCTGCGCCCGGACGCTTCAGCAGAGTGACGTATAGTTGGACATGCGCAGTGAACTCGGACAAGGTCAAAGTTCATTTACACCGAAGACGTTTTTGTTTTTAAAAAAAAAAAAAAAAAAATTATAACAATTATTGTAATTTAAAATCTGCATTAATGTAAGTATTTTTGATTTAAAAAGACCAGCAACTATAATTTTTATAAGGAATTTCATGGTGACTAGTGTTATTTTTAGAACATGTGTTGCTGGCAACTCACATGGTCTCTGCGGGCAACCAGGCGCCCGCGGGCACCGTGTTGGCTACTCCTGTTTTACATGTTGTATTCGTACTTTTACTTAACTATCTGAATACTTCCTCCACCACTGGCCTGTTGCAATGTTCCTCTAATGAACTGTGATTTGGCACCACATAATAGTGGAGTAAACAGAGTGAAACCACAGGATCATTTGAAGTGTTTTATTAATTCATTCTCAAAATCCTTCACTGATAATACTTTTGCCAACACAACACACTGTTAGCTGTCATCAGAGACAGGATCCATATGAGTCCTGTATCGGCTTTCTAGTTCATTATGCACAAACTCAGAAAAAAAGCTGCACCAATCTGATAGCACTATATACATATGCAAGTCAGCAATACGTTGGTTCAAACCGACGTTTGATTCCCTTCTTAAATACAAATAGCAGAAAGGCTTTGTTTACGCTCTAACAAGGTGCTCTGTGAATTGAACGTTTCACAATCTTTCCAGTCATTAGCTTTTTGTTTATAGTACACAATTTCCTTAAAAATTTCCCCTTTAACTTTTTACTCTTATCGAAATACTTGGCAACTTTCGTCCTTTTCTGAAGACTGAAGCGCAAACAAAACCTAATTTGGCAGAACTCAGGTAGACGCTTGTTCAAGGCCATTTCTACCACTGAGAGCAGACTGAAGAGGCTCTCCAGCTAAATTTAAAGGCAAGCGAAGCAAATACTAATCAGAGCTTTGTTATGGGTGGATGATGTTATCAGTGTCTTAAATATGATGAAGGCATAGTTTGTGTTTACTTATCAGTCTATGTGACTAATTGATTCAAAGTGACAAATTCCTCTAACATACACTGCATATAAATCATACACAGCAGGACGTGAATGAAGCAAATGTACTCATAATACAATGATGTTTAACATCAAAATAAAAGATATCAAGCTATTGCACAGCTACCCAGATAATCAACTTTGCAAAAAGCAAATGTTGGATGTTTTCACACACATAGACACACACACTCACACAAGTGAAGTTCATACAGAAAAGCAGGTTATTTACAGCAAAAAAAAAGGCAAATGTACAGCAAGAAAACACACACTAACTGTAAGGTTGATCTGCCCTAAATGAGTGAAATATGGAACGATAACCCAACCAGCAACCTGCCAAAGTTTGTATCATCTGTACGAACTTAATAATCCATATTGCCATTGCCATGGGAATGCTGAGATGGCCTGAACCAAGAGAAATAACAAAAAGACACTAGCATATGGCACTGTGGGAAAAATCCACTTTGCAGAGTTTTGGTCCAAAAAAAGGAGCTAATTACTGTCGCACTTTAAATAAACTGAACCAGCTGTCTAACGGTTACCGTCTCTGTGGTTCTAAAGGGCCTTTAAAAAAGACACCATGGTAACCCTGCGG
The DNA here is from genome assembly GCF_022539595.1 of Amphiprion ocellaris. Classification (NCBI taxonomy): domain Eukaryota; kingdom Metazoa; phylum Chordata; class Actinopteri; family Pomacentridae; genus Amphiprion; species Amphiprion ocellaris. The sequence continues at coordinate 14,817,502 of NC_072775.1, read as the reverse complement.
TCTGATCCGACCAGGGTTTTGTCATTCGCATGGATAAGGCAAGTCAGAGAGTTCAAAGTTCAAACTTTGGCAAGTCTTGGCACTCCTCTGTTCCATAGTTTAGATTTTACCATTTTACAATCTCTGTCATGCATCAACACTCAAGAAAAAAATACAACCGTAACACTGGTTGTGTCTTAACATTAGTATGAGTGTGAATAATAATCCAGTGTCACGCAAAGAAATAATAACCCGGTGCAGCATTCAAGAAACATCATTATTGCACATGCTCGTATGAGAACTCCTACAGAGGAGTGAGTACGCGTGTTTAGTCTGGTTCCATTTGAGTACTTGAACCTCTTTGTACATATTGTTGTGAACACAAAGCTTGTAAATCAAAATCAACCACACTGATAGACCCAGCTTCTATCTCTTTAATTTAAGTTTGTAGTTTGATGCCAATAAAGCATCCTTTGGGACCTAAAAGAGGAGGCTTGTGACTTTAATGGAACCTTTCTCTGGCTTTTTTGTCTGCTATAAATAACCCTTGGCTAATGGCTCATCCAAACGCCTCCCTCCACAATTACAGATATAGCTAGTGCACGACTACTTAGCAGTGATCACCTACCTACTGTACATTCCTCCACTGTGTGTAATTGTTGGTAGGTGTCGGTTTCTTTGCATTGCATTTGCAAAAAGATGTCTTTGTTAATAAAAGGGCCACGAAAAGTAAACTTGCAATCCTGTGGCAGTCAAAGTTGAGACTGTCTTTGAGTGAGCTGTGCTCGATCACACACATGTATTTGTATGTACATGTGTGCAGAATTCCTTTCACATACCATTTTCAACATGCATGAACATCTTTTCCGTCCACAGGCTGTCTGGTTCTCAGGAGAGGATGCCCTTAGATACAGATGAAGGGCTGTAATCGAGAAATTTTGGTTGAATTTTTAAAGCACGTTTAAAGTTTCCAACGTTACTTTTTCGTCCAAACGTCTAAAAATACAACCTATGCGCTTCTGTAATAAAAACTCCAAACCTACTAGTCTTAGATCTGCGTCTAAAGGCATCTTCAACCAGTTCCATCAGTAGGACACTCATCACTGAAACCACCAGAGGCACATTTCAGATACCTTCTTCTGTCACACACATGACAAGGCAAACTGCTGACAATCACTCAAAGACAATAATAAGTGTGGCGGTGGGGGAGAGAGAGTCACAAACAGGTGAGAGAGTGTTGGGGGTTGGTAAGGCTCAAGGTGCAGATTATACTGTGCACATATTGCCTGGAGGAGGGAAGGGTGGAACAGAGTTACAGGTGAAGCTTGGGGACGTTGGATGGGAAAGGGGGAGGCTGGTGTGAGGGACGGGAAGGAGGGTCAGTCTTGGCTGTTTCAGCAGAGAGGTCAGAGGTGGTAGCGTTGAGGCTGGTTCTTTAAAAGTCTAAAGCAGGCATTGGCTGCTGCGCTTCCTAGCTGCTGGACGCTGATTGGCTGCAGCTCCAGCGACTCCAAAAGCACCGCTGGTCTTCAGGAAACTGTGATCAGCAGGCCGCTCTCTTGCAGCACCCCCGGGTTCCTCAGCTGGATTTTGGAGAACGAGATGGAAGTTATTATTCGACAATCCTGGGGAGTAGTAAGGAATAGTTTGACATTTTTGGGAACATGCTCATTTGCCTTCTTAGCAAGGGTTAGATGAGAAGATCAACACCAGTCTTATGTCTGTAGGTTAATATAAAGCAGAAACGGTAAAACAGCTGTCCTGCTTCGGCCTGAAGGTAGTCCAAATATAAGCAGCAACAACCTCCAGGCTAGCAACCTACCACAGTGAACGTTTCAAGCTTTGCCAAGGATTTGGATCGTGCAATGTAGCAGCCCTTTGAGTTTCTTAAAGTAAATTGGCCATTATAATAACAGTTGTAAATCTTCCACCAAAACAATTCACCCTGTCTTTATTTAGAGGGGACACCATTGCTGCATCCTGGGCCTAGCTTCACCCATGAACATTTTTAGAGTAAAGAACTACAAACAAGCCTGAATATTATTTTCCCCTCCAGTGGCAAGAGTAATGAGGTGCAGCCATTCTGGGCTGCTAAATGGTTTGGCTATGTGATACTAGCCTGAAGGTTACAAAATACCCCAAGCACCTTTAAAACTTTCTAAGCAGGGTGATCTGATAGCAAAGTAGTTAGTGCGCATTCCACAGGAGCAACAAGCAGGAAGTATCTGGTTCAGTTCCTGGTCTGCATGTCCAAAAAAGGTGCACACTAAATGAGTATTTTAAAACTCACTTAATTTGTTTCATATGTAGAAAACCTGAAGAGTTAAAAACATAGTATTTCTGAACCACACACAGTGACTTCCTGGTTGCCTTTTTGCTGGATTGCAAAGAATTTCTGCTCCATCTAAAAGTTTTTCTGATGTTCGCCACCGTGTCAAGCAGACCATATTTAATTTTTTGATGCATATTTTAAATATTTAAGTAACAACCCACTGCAGCACAATCATTCATGGAACATTATTGCGTATGCTTGTATGAGGTGGATGCTAGCAGTTTCCCTTTGCTTCTAGTCTTTATGCTAAGCTAGGCTAATTGTCTCCTCTCTCATCCGTCATATGCTTTTTGTATTTAGCCAGAAATGTAAGTTGTATCAATCCTCTCATCTAACTCTCAGCAACAAGGCAAACACACATGTTTTTCAAAATGTCACAGTATTCATGTAAAAACAAATACCACCACAGCGAGGAGAAGTCTGCTGCGCAAAGCGTTAGTTGTAATGAAATTCCCAAAACACAACACCTTGCAGATGAAGAGCCGAGTATGAGTGATTAAAGAATAAGTCACACAGACACACACTCACTTGCAGTGTTTCTGCTGTCTACTACAATGTGTGTTGTGGATGAATCTTGGTGTTATTGCACCACTCGCTCCTAAGCCTAAAGGTCAGCAGTTTGAACTTTCCTAAAGCTGTCACACTAGTTTGTGCGTACATCCTTCAGTGATACTGTGACAGGACACACACAGAATGGAAACTATGCTGCAGGCAGTTATTTTGGCCCTCGCTGTCGGGGGTCTGTAGCTGTAAATAAACTCAGCCATAATACAGGAGACGTGTTGGAAGTAAACAGCAAATGGGTGTGTATGTAATTTAGGGTTAGTGTTGTGGCTTCAGGGACAACTTGTGGCCTTTTAGAGCCTCTATCCAACCAGCGTTGGTCTAAAAATACAGGTGTTTACAAACGCAGAATACTTGTAGAAGGCTATCTAGATCTGTGAATACACATCTTGTGGTTCTAGCAGTGTCCTGTGTAGGAAACAAGGCGATTATATCAATCTTTTAACCACACTTTGCAACTTTATCATGGAGAAAGGCTAAGAGTGATGTCATGACGTTATTTAATGGAGCTCTGTCTGAGTGGTTAGCTTGTGTTCTGCTCCAGAATAGTAGCATGCCATCTAGTAATAATGATAATACACTCAAAGTAAAAACCAAGATGATGTCGCTGTTAGACGAGATGGAAAAGCAGTGACGTTCACAGGATTAGACAAGGCAAAAATCCACACGAAGGTAAAAGCTGCCTCAGATTACAGAATCGCATTTACTTTAACTCCTAGTTTAGGACGGTTAAATTACACAGCCAGGTAATGTAAAAGACCACCTGGGCAGCATCTACCTCTGTGCAAGGCCGCACGATGTCAGACAATTACCAGCATAAGGAGAGGAAGAGGAGGAGCTAAGAGAGGAAAGTCTCAGCTCATTCTTCTGGAGGTTGTGAAAGAGACAGATTAAGGACGAAGGAACAAGTGAGACAGAAAAGCCAACGGTGGAGAATTTACAACAGACATTTGGGACATGAGGGCCATCACAACATACAGTATAATCCTGATAAACATGGAACCTATGGAATATGAACACAGATAGACGTACAGTATGTAAGCTGCTTACCTCTAAATTTGTCCTTGCTTTTTTCAGCACATCACGAGTCCTTGACACTGTGAAAAACAAGAAAATCTAATTTTTTTGTTACTGCATGACTTTCATATGTTACTATAGAAGCTCAAATGAGTAAAAATGCTTTTTTGTGTTATTATTTTTGTTGCATGAGTACCTAGGATACTCGAGGTAATCTTGTGTCTTTATGTAATATCAGCAGAGGTCTGTGTATTCAGCCTGAGACGCGATAAATCACCTAGTTTATAGTTTCTGTCTAAACCCCAAGCTCAAGTTTCTCTCAATTCCAAGAAGGGACGTGCAGTGCTGTCTGCTGAGAATCTCTCTTTCTGTTTTACCCTACTCGGTTTTTTGTTTAACACTCGTCCCTCCTACATTTTTTTCACTCACACACTAGAAAACACTCACGCTGGTTGACTATGAAGTGCTCCATGCTCTCCTTGGTGCGGCTGGTGCTCCTCAGTCTTTGTATCGTCCCTTTAAGAACCTCTTCCTGCTCAGAAATACGCAGTTTCAGCGACAAGATCTCCTCTTGCATACACTGCTCCTACACACACACACACACACACACACACACACACACACACACATTGAGATTTAGTTCAACATAAAATGTTCGACTGAAGCTCTGTGACGTCATTAAAGATCATATTGTGTTCTTCAAACCTTCTTAAGGTTTTGGATGGAAGGATCAGTGCTCGGAAGAGCTGCTCTCCAGAACATCTTCAGCAGAGACATCGCCTCCTCCAGGATCTGCCTCAGAGTCTTGGTGTTGGACACAAGACTCTTCACACATGCATAGTCCAGAACCTGCAAACAGAGCTCAGTTAGACACGTGCGTTATTAATTTTACTATCAGTTGTCATTGTTGGGGACAGACCAGCTCGCTGCTCTGTCTCTGACTGTCCTCCAGCAGTGGTGGGCCGAGGCAGGTCTGCAGGGTTGCCTCCATGCGCTGGACAAGACTCCGGCCTTCTAGGACCTGCTGCTGCAGAGCACTGAAATCATCCACATGACCGATGGCGTGGCGACCATTACGGTTCGCAAAGGATCCGTCAGGGGCCTCTCCCTCTAGTTCAGAGTGCGGGTCAAGAGGGTCTGTTGGAGATGAAAGAGCTGGAATGTAGTTTGGAAGGACTTCTTTTTTTATAATTGTAAACCTTGTTGCGTTAAGTGGTTAAAACTATGAGGTTCGGGCACATTACAATCAAAACAAGATGTTATTATTGTTATAAAGCATTCCTTTATCTTTATAACAACAAGTAAAAGTTAGATTAAGATGCAGTAATGAAGTTGCAGTTAAAGTCACACCATTGGCAGTGCTATGGCTGTCATCCAGGTCTGAGTAGGGAGGACCAGGAGATCCACAGTTAAACAGACCAATGTCCCGGACTGGTGGAGATGGAGCTGGGTCTGTGGAGCACACAGATACACAAACCAGGCTTGGATCCACAGCAAACCACACCACGGCACACCGAGCCTCACAAACATTTTAGCTGTAGTACGCTGGAGTCTCGTTCAGAGGTTTCACTCTCACCATGAAGCAGCTGTCGCCTGTAGAAGTTTTCTCTCTGAGGACTGGCAGTGAGGGCGGAGAGAGAAGGAGTCCGAGGCGACCCGCCACCCAGCTTCTGTTCCAGCTGTTTATGGAGCTCCAGCTGTTTGAGGGCGCTGTTCTCCTGGACGCTGTTCTGCAGCTGGGCCCGCAGACTCCTCACCTCCCCCAGCAGCTCTCCCAGCTCCACCGGTAGACCTGGGACCTCACACAGATACCCTGAAGGTAAAAAAAAAAAAAACACAATTGATGGAGAATCCTGGACATACCTCTGCTTCGGTGCTCTGGGAGTTTTTTGGAGATTGTCATTTTAACACAGTGTCCATTAACTTTCTAAGTCCGAAAATTAGCCAGCAGGTTTGAAAGGAATGCTATCTTTACAAAAAATGGCCAAAGTGACTAAATTTATCAGCCAGAAACTGTAAAAAACTGAAAGAATCAATTCATTTTTGACTTTCCACCACTCATCTGTGATGTACTGTTCCACAGGGAAACTTAAAACCTTAACGTTGTGATATTTAGACAAAATCACTTAATTCTCCAAGTCATATTTAAAAAATAAAAAACAAACAAAAAAAGTTTGCTTCTTACTGCCACCATTTTTTCCAGTATTGGCAACACTTATGGACACTTGGAAAATGTTGTGCATGTAATGTAATTTTATAATCAGAAAAAATACACTTTTAAAAAAAAATATGGCATTATAACTTTGTAATACTGCATAAAAGGTATGTTTTATGTTCTCTCTACTTCTAGAAATGGTTGTGTTGTTTCCATCGAAAGGCAGGATTTTATATTACAGTGAAAACAACTGTGTAAAAATAAGACCAGAATAGGCTTGGGGTTCAGAGGGTTAAAACTTTGATTTAGTTTGTTGTGAAAACCTGGGTACATGTGTGTAAAGTTTGTAATTACAGCACCTTTCAAACTCAGAATAATTGAGGAGTCTGTTTACTTTAATCCTATGTGTCTATCTGCTCATCTACCACCAGATGGTGCCAAAGTACAGAATTCTACAGAAACCCTGCACATAGTGGCTTTTAATTGTCTGATTTTTATTTAAAGAAATTAATATATTGTGTACATCTAGTTGTCAATGAATAGACTGACCTTTGTTGGCCTTTGTGCTGGAACACACTCGATCATAAACGTGCAGTTCGCTCTGCAGAGAGTGGATGAGTTCTCTGCTCTCACACAGCTGCTGCTGCAGCAGAGACACCTCATGCTGGAGCCTGATAATGCACACATGCATTATAATGAGTTACAATCAGAGAACAAATATGTAAACACACATTCAGAAACAGCTTCTATCTGAAAGCCAGTGATGATCTGGTTCAAGCTGGACACGCACAATTCAAACACAAACACCAACCTGTTGGTTTTCTCCTGACCAGCCTGTCTTTCCTGCCTCAGTGTGTGAATCTGCTGCCCTTGTTCCTGACTGTGAGTCTGAAGACGTCTTAGCTCTTCCTTCCACTGCTCAGCTTCCAGCTCTGATTGCTTCAGTCGTGCCCGGGCGGTGAAGACGGCCTCCCGCAGCTGCACCACCTCCTCATTAGTGTCTAAGGGAAATGGAGAGACTAAAGAGAGTCACATAAATATTCCCCAAATCAAAATCCTTTCATTGTCTATTAGGTTTAAAATGAAGTACCTGTGCTGGCTTGCAGCCGTGACTGTAGACCCAGATTTTCCTCCTTCAGGACTCTGATCTCATTGGACAGTTGACTGACTGTGTCCAGGCCCTGAATATAGATGTTTGTTGGGGCCCCTGGACAAAAAAATCAGTATCATGTAATTTCTTACAAAGAAAGAAGCGTTGCTTTTTGGTGTAACTCAAGTGGAAGAGGCAATATTACCTCCATCACGCCCAGTGGTGGCCAGTTTCTGTTCCAGCTGCTGTCGGAGTCTCTCATTGGTCCTAATGGACTCCTCCAGGCGCTGACGGAGACACCTCACCTCCTGTAGGTGCTCCTCTATCAAATTTACCCCTAGAAACAAACAATAACATATCAATAATGTTGTAATATTCACTGACTCTACTGAAACTGCTTGTTCCGGGATTAGTGTGGGTTACATCCTCAAAATATGTGAAAAACACTTAATAGATGTTGTTGGCCCATGATGTTAAACAATGATTATAGATGTTTATATAAGATAATATCATTATAGTTCAGTTCTCACCTGCTTGGCTGCTCCCTGGTTGGTGCCCAGATGATCCAGAATAGCCTCCAGCTGGCTGAACCAAGTTCTCCACATCCCACAAAGGCCCTCCTGTCATCAGACCTGAGTCAGAGTTCAACGAGTGGCCTTCAGGGATGCCACCCAGCTGGTATTGTTGAAAGGCATGATGGGATAGCTGGCTGTAGCTTGAGAGGTCATGCTGGTTGTGGCCACCAGGTGTGACGGTGAACAGTGTCTTGTCATGGGGGACTGTAAAGCCTGTAACCACACACACAAAGGGAAGAGATGCGTAAAACATGATGTGAAAACACTCACAGTACAGCAGAGGAATTTAATTTACAAATGAGAAAGTAGATTGAGACAGGCTTTTTCCCACACACTGCACACTCCCTGGCCCCTCACCCCTGTTCTGCTCATTCATCTGTTTGTATAGCGTGTCCAGCTCTGGGCGAACAGCGATCACAGACAGGGCCCTGGGCCGGGGGTCAGAAGTGACTTCGTAACCCCAGACGTCAGGGCCAGAGGGGACAGAGAGGGAGGAGACAGGTGCACTGAGAAGGGCTGCAGGAGAATGACAGGAAGTGTCACATAAATGACATGAAGGATGAGTAAAATCAAGAAAATCTGATTTTTTCAGTACTTTGCAGCCGTCTGTGGGCTCCGTACCTCTGGAGGACGGACTGGTCAGAGACACAGTGGCTGAGCAAAGCATGTTGGGACAACTGCTGGAAGACTTGAGGAGGCGATGAGGAGGAGGAGGGACAAATGGACAGACTAGAAGAGGGGAATGGAAGGTGAGAGGATAGACTGATGTAGATCACAGATAGACAGAAAGATTAAATGCAACAATACCATCTGGTTCTGATCCAAGTCCTGTCTGCCGCAGCCGGTGCTCCTCATGATATTCTCTGGCATCTAAATCCGAGCACAGCTCCAAGTCCTCATTGGTCTGGTATTCGTCAGAGACCAGGGAGGTCCTGTCTGATTGGTCGGTCGTCTCAGAGAGAGCGTGGCAGCTGGACGGGGTCTCAGGACGCTGCTGCAGCTTAGTGTGGAGCGACTCAATGATTTTATCTTTCTGTTGTAACTCCTTACTCAACCTGCACGTGCAAACAAGGAAGTGAATCAACTGTTACATTCTGAGCTGATGGGTCCTGATGATAAAGGTCTGCACTGCTTAGGACAGTTTACAGTGGAGGCCTTTTTTATGCTTAAATTACATGTACTGTCAATAATAACAAGAATAAGATTTTTTTAATTTCTAAGGGAATATACAAATAAGAAATTTGTTGGGTCCTGCTTCATCAATTAAAATCTGATGCATACATGATGGTAAACTAAACACCTTTTGTTATTTATTATTATTTATTGATTGTTGATCAGTCATTTCAAGATGTGATCTTGGGTTGTGAGAAACTAGACAGGACTTTTTTTTAATACTATCTTTTGGCATTGAATAAACAAATCAAATATTAAAGAAAATAGTTCCAAGATGAATCAACAACAAAAATAAGTGTTAAGCAAGTAAACAAGTGCAGCCCTAAAAGAATGGAATTAAATTTTGTAAAGGTAGGAGAGGAAAACCAGCTGCCATTTTTGGTATTCAAAAGAACGACTAAGAATAGCACATGTGCATAATTTACAGTTTAAAAAAAAAAAAAAAAAAACCTGAACGTTCCATCTCATGAGACTTTGTGATGATTTTAAGCAAACCTTCTGCAGCCATTTAATGACAGAGCACTTCAAACACCCATAAAGTCTAAATTGTAGTAGAGGTTCAGATTCTGCCAGGCTGGACGATGTACAAACATGAAGAGTACAGTCATTTGGCAGAATAAAAAGTAGGTTTGACTATTTGAACACTGAGTGAAGACTATTTTTACAGGCCCAAAGCTGCTTAAAGGGAACACAAAAGTGAAAGCCAAATGCTAAATGGTTTATATGCCTGTGCAGCTACATGCTTGTTTCTCTTACTGTTTCAGCTGTCGAAGCAGGAGCTCCCTGTCTCTTTCCAGCAGAATTTTTAAAAAGCCTTGCTCTCTTGCTTGACCTCGAGCAGTAGAAAAAGACCACAAAGAGTCTCTGTATATGGAGCTGTTCTTAGAAATCATAGTTTTCCACAGAGGAGCCATCTGAGAGTCGGTCCACGAACGAAAACAAAGACCAAGACTTGATGCTCTACAGCCTGAGCAAAGTGCGTTTAAATATAGTGAGAGAAAATCCAAGGAAAAATTCTCTGGTATCTTTGGTTCTCCTTTCACGTCACGAAAATGTCCTGACGAGCCATTAAACAATGAATTTAGGACACAAAATTTTAGTATGCACAGGTGTTAAAAGAAAACCACAAGTAGGCGATTTTGGATAAATCCACCAGAAACAGTCTGCTGCTCAGCAGGGAAGGACTGAACGAGGTACCGCAGGGAAAGAAAACAGTAACACTGAGCGTCTTAAGTCCGCCTGGCAGGACACCTGCAAGTTGACTATTTTGCTAAAGCGACTTAAAGCGTCGGCCTGTGTGTGGATTAACAGCAACCTTCTGTCTCCTACCTACCATAAGCAGACATGTGGACAGCTCCTCGCATGCTGCAGCAGGTCACGTGACCAAGTAAACTAATTAGAGAACAGACTCTGCAAAGTAAGCTAATAACTTACAAGGAGGGTCCACAGATCACAGTGCTGTTTTTCTGTGGAGGTAATTGTAGGCTTTGTGGGTAACTCATGAGGAAGATTATAAATTAGTTAGTCTGAATGCATACTTCTCATCTGTAAACTGGTATCAATGCTCAATTGACAAAAGCATAATGTGTGATTAGACTATGGTATATTACAGTTCGTGCCAGCGGCTACAGTGAACTCTGCATGTGCATATCTAGTGCAAATCTTTGAAACAGCTATATGTGCATGTACTATATGTGTGAGAGAGGTCTCAGACTGATTGCTTATCTTGCTTGCACCCTAACTTGTGGTAAAAATGCTGCGTCTTACATGTACATTCACACACACAAACATTTAACTGACTCACCTTAAGGCAAGCAGCTCATGGTCTGTCTTGTCATCATGGCTCTCTGTACGTTCTCCTGTGGAAATAATAAAACAGGAAATAGGCCAGAGGGAAGAGAACAGGAATAATGTGACAAATTGAAAAACACAGTCAGTTTCGTGTGCTTGACTGTGATGGGAAGATGTTCCTTACGTCCACTAATCTTGGTGACCACTCTCTGTGCCAGTGCAGTGCTCTGTGCCAGCTGTTCTCTAAAGCTCTGACCCATGTAGTAATCAATGTCATTGGCCCGCAGGAGCTCCTCGAAAGCCTGAAAGTTGTTGAAAAATAGCGCAAGTATGACAATATGAACTTTAAAGCTTCTCCTTCTTTGCTAAAATTAAGAAATGACTGAATGAAGATGCATTTGCAGCACCTTGGTGGTGTCTCCCAGGTGTTGGGTCAGGATGTGACAGACTCCTTGCCCTTCTCTCATCCTCTGCCTCAGGTGGGAAAGCTCACGAGCTTGTGCCTGGATCAGAGTGTTGTACTTCCTAGAAAGAGAGGAAGGAAACAGCCACAACTGGTAACAGAGACTGTGGCGTATTTGCTGAGTACTTAAAGCTTCGAGACATATGACTGAATACTCTCATGTGCATCTGTTGACGGATTCTAGATAAATAAATGATTCCTGAGAGGAGATTGGAATTACAGATAATTCAGGTGAAACCAACCCACGCTTTTGCTTCTTTATTCTTTCTCTTTCCACTTACCCGGGCCAGGTGGCACATTTTCCCTCTTCGGCTTGGCCTTTACCCTCCAGCCTGGTGCTCTTCAACTGAGCCTCCAGTGACGCAACTCGTTCCATCAGTTCTTTCAACTCCCTGCTGGGCTTCGACCCTGAGCGAATCCCTTGGTTGTCAGACATCCAACCTTCATCCTCTTCCACACCGCTGGGGGCTGGTGATCTTTCAAATGCCCAGTTTACCTAGAAGATGAAGACAAAGTAGAAAAACATGTATAATGGGGACAGTTCTGAACCTAAAGTAAACCTGAAAGACAGCAGCTAATGCAGTAGTTAGTTAGTACTTTGCGTGGTGTCCGCTCCAGGCTGGAGGCATAGTCGCTGGTGGCAGACAAGGAACGAACACGTAGCTGCAGTCCACGGATCACTTTGTGGCAGCGGGTCAGCTGTGAGCGGAGATCCTGGACCAGATGCTGGAGAGAAGCTGACTCATCGCCCATTTCATAAGCACCTCTGTTACCGCTGCAGTTTCCAGCGTACCAACCTCCACCGTCACAGTCCTGATGATGGGACAGTGATGTGCACATCTCCAAGTCGTCAAACTCTGAAAGAGGGAGAGACGAGGACATACTGATGAATGATGAATAAAGATTAGTGAGTGTTTTAGAAGAGAAATAATATGGTCTGCTTTGAGACATCTGATCTCCGTTTATCACCTGGGCTGCTGGTGTCTTCTCTCTCAGCTTCGTTTTCACTGCGGCCACAAGTCTCATAACCCAGATCCTGCAGATCCACCTGCACCTGCTTATTGGCCTGTTGGACAGACGTCTCCGCTGCAGGGACACGAGACAGACATTTCTTCAGTCATGTATCTTGCATATTAACAATATACCAGCACTTTTTTGGTTTATGTGTCCAGTTGCATGTCAGCCTTCCTTCATATATGTTCAGAGCGACTCACTGAGCAGATCCCTGTAGTCCTTCAGCTGTTCAGCCTGAGCGTGGACTGTAGCCTCAGACACCATCAGTCTCTCCTGCAGCTCTCTGTTCTCCTGGTGGCTCAGAGCCAGATCAGACCGAAGACGAGTTGCCTGCTCACGGACACCCTCCTCTATATCCTGCCACAGCGCTCCCACCTCACTGCTGGAAGGTCCCTCTTCCTGCAACAGCAAAGTGTTTAATCAACACTGATACATAAGGAGGATTTCACAAGTATATCTTTACATGATTTTAATTTATGGGAGGTCATGTTTTAATTCACATGAATTAACTGTGCACTAATACTGTGACATTGAAAGTCAGGCGCACAAACGAGGTATTTATATAAACAACCATGAGACTGAAAGTGAGGTGGAGAGGAAGGGCCTCCAGGCGAAGCTGCTTTAGAAGAGCTCTGCTGCACAAGCAGCAAACTGAGGTTTTATACAGAATTAACATTCACAGAGAACAAATCAACAGACCACCTTGTCCTCTTGAATTTCCCTCGGGATTAATAAAGTATCTATCTATCCATCTATCTATCCATCTATCCATCCATCCATCATCCATCCATCCATCCGTGTATCCGTCTGTCTATCAAAATAAACACAGCTGCAATTCTTTCAGAGTTTAAAAATTTAGTTCATTTATAAATGATTCAATACAGCAGTAACCTTGATTATTGACAATAAAATGTTACTTCATGACAGTTACACAAATAGCTAGTAATACCTGGTTTCCAGTACATTTATAACTTTAACTGTCTTTACTTATGAATTTAATTAGGAGATTTATTGTATCTTCCATCCACCTGTTACATCTCTTTCATCCCTGTAAATAATTTGAGCACTCACTCCATCACCATGCATTAAATCCTCTGCTCATTTCTGCCCTTTCCAACTTTGTCTGAATAGTGACTGTTACATAAATGTAGAATGTTTTACCGTCTGAAGATGGTGTGTGTGATGGTGTGAGTTCCGTGTGCCCAGATCTAGAGAGTTTGGCCTCGTGCAGTGCCTCTTCCCCGATTCCTCGTTCAGAGTAACACTAGGAGCACCTCGCTTCCCCACCGGCATCGGAGTTGTTTCTACTTCCTCATCTTCATCCTCAATGCCCTCCTCTTCTTCTTCTTCTTCCCCTTCATCTTCTTCCTCAGACTCAGACTTCAGACTCCGGTGATTCTTCTCTCCAGCTCGTGCCTGGTGTTCTTTTAAAGTCTGGTTCTCCTGCTGCAGCCTCTGCAGGGCGCTCCTAGCAAGAAAACAGATAGAACCATAAGCATAAGAATAACACTGAATCCAGCAACAGCAAAACAAATGTGTCACATATTCACCTCATCTGAGCCACAGAGGTGTATCCATCCCTCTCCAGTTGGGACTTTACTTCTTCAAGCTCAACTTCAAGTCTCTTCTTTGCTTCTTCAAGCTGCTTTACATCAGCTCTCTGGGACAAGAGCCCCCTCCCCAGCTGTCCGGTAACACTATTAATTCCACGAGCCTTCATAGGCGTCTGAAAAGTCATGGGAAAAATTCTTCTTACTATTTGAGTCATGAGGTTCTCTAAATGCTCTTCGTGGTCACTAACTGCGTGAATTTAAAGGAATACATGAAGGAAATGTTGGTGTAAGTTGTATTTTACCTGAACTGTGGTCAAGCTTCTGGTCGTCACGTTGTCGTCATCCTCCTCTATGCTGTCTGTGAACTCGTCACTGCTGCCATCTTCATCGTCTCCCTCCTCCTCCTCATCTTCCTCTGTGCTGAGCTCTGGAAACACAATAACCATTTAAGGTCAATATCTGTAGATCTTTTCTTTAAATCTTAAGCTGTTAGTCTTCCTATTCTTGCACTTTATACGTCTCTCCCTCCCTAGTATCCACTCTATATGCCATTCTTTCCAAAGTTCTGCCTCTGCACTGAATCACCACTTTGGCAGTCATGGGACTGAAGGGAAATGTGAAGTCATACAGACCCTGGCAGCCAAAAACACACTCAAGCTGGTGCAACCCACTATGAATGAGAATATGTATTAACTTTGAATACTTAAGTCATACAAATGGAATTAATTCTGGGTAATTAATATTCACACACATTAAAGGAGATAGTAGTGATTGTGCAACATAAATCATCTTTGTTTTGTGTTACTAAAATAAGATATACACACACTCACACAAGGAACAAGGGAGGAACACATAAATACATGTTGGTTTGGAGAAGCCAGAGGTTCAGTGGAAAATGACTTAGAGAGATTTTTAAAGGGAAACTGCTTTACATAATAAGGCCTCATGATACACAACAGACACACATTACATAGCATACGTGTGTGTGGTGCTGTGCCTCAAGCAAAGCTGTGGGTGTGTAGCTACAGTTCCTCACTGCATTGCTGGGACTTATTATAGGATTATATCAGTAGGAGGGAAAGTTCAATGGCACCTAATTACTGAAATGTCTCCACCCAAGTATGAAAGTTAATATACTTAATGTCTTTGTGTTGCTAGCGAGAGGGCAGGAAATTTATGGAGCGAAACCGCTGGGCTATTATTGATTGAACAATGTGCTCTGTAAGCTAAACTGGTGAATGTGGGGCCCTGTTTACACTCTGTGGCACTACATAATGTCACCACTTATACTTGGGACATGTAGAAAGAGGCTTTTTTTTTAAAACCTGTGTTCTGTTTTTTTCCACTGAAACATTGATTTTTGTGTCCTCAAAAATATCAGGGATATTGAGTGAAAGGGCACACAAGCGTCCCTATTTGTTGGGCTGTGAAAACCTAACTGGGCATTGCAGCAGAACAGCCATGCAAACATGAAAATCATGCCACAATCTCATGCATGAGGGACCAAGGACATGAAGATAAACTCATTTGGACTGGATATGTCTTGTAGTACATATTATTACTTGATGCTGATGTTTACATGTTGTTCACATTTAAATTTGTGGCATTTCAACACATTTATAGTATGTGTTCTTATACAGTTGTACATTAGGACAAACAAGACAAACTCCGGACTTTGGTAATGGTTCAGTTATATAAAACACACTGTGGGTTGATCTTGGGGGGAATAGAAGGAAGGTATATTAAGGACCAAGTGGGGAATTTCACATTTGGGACATTTTTAAAGCAAAATTCCCAATTAAACACAATAAAGAGAAATCCATACCAGAAGTGCTTTTGACAAAAAGCCAGCACATGTTTATTTGTGATGCATTTAAAATACAAAAAAGAAGTGTTGACAACGACTCCATCTTTGAGGCTAGGTGAAAGATTGGGGCACAAATCCCTAGAAAATGTATTCTACCTAACACAAATATTTAATGGGCAAGTATTATTTCTGGCATTCACACCTCCAGTGATTTATAGAGAGCACTGTGCAGACTGCAAAACTGCTTAACATTATATTTTCCTGCTCAATTGACAAGCAGATCTACTAAAAATTATGTATATATTAAGTTAGCATAGCGTTAATTTAAAGTAATCAGCGTGCACCTACCAGCGTATATCTACTGTGGCTCTGCTTCTGTTTCATGCATATCTGTTAGACTAAAACTAGAGCAGAACAGGTTCATAAAACTGTGTATAAAGGCTGGAGCTCAAGGCTAACACCGAACTGAAGGAAAGTAAGTTGGCCATCTTTTTAAATCTGTATCTTGGGCCCTTGTTAAGTATGTACATCCTGTTGACAAACAGATGAGATGGATGGTGAGACGTTTCACTGTAAGGCATGAGCTTGAGTTTCTCCACAAGACGTAACTTCACTGTGACAGTAAAGCTGGAAGAGTGACACTGGTGAGAGACAGTACACAGAAATGGCAATACAGAACAATCAAACTACAAAGCAATTCGCAGGCAGTTTTCAAAAATAATATAAAACCATATTCACACCACGCTCACAAAATATATTAATAAATAAAACTCTGCGTTGCACATATACACTTCACACCGTTAAGGTTAATCTGAACACTGTGAGTCGTGCTTGTGCTACCTGGACGAAGCTGCCTGCAGACTGAAGGTCAGATTATGGTTAAAAGTCATACTTCAAGTGGGCTGTATGTCATTAAATTCACTTTAAGACCCTAACTCTTTACAAACCTGACCATTAGTGGTTACAGACAGCTTCATCTCACATTAAGAGTGTCAGTGTGACTCAGTGGTGCTATGTTCAGACAGAGCATCAAGGAGCGTTAGTGACAAGTGCTGCTTGCAGCCCTGGAGGCTGGACCCTGCCCATTCCCACCTCCAAAGTCAGTCTGCCTTTTAGCTGCCCTTTCCAGCACCAGGGTCATGTTACGGGTCCTGGCCAGGACCTCCTCCAGCTGCCCACGGAGTGCCTGAACTGAATCTAGTTCAGTGTGGAGGGCCTGGGTCTTCTCTGAGCTGCTGCAAAGTCAAAAAGAGGACAACAAAAAAGGTGTCTTTATAGCAAATACAGAAAAACCTGCAACTTGGCGTATTAACAGGATTCTAGGCTTCACAAAAGACCTGGGTGCAGCATTCCTACCTGTCACTCTTGTGAATGTGAGTGAGATTTTGGTATAATCTCTTCTCTGCCCTCAGGGCCTCATTCAGCTTGTTGTACTCTGACACTAGCTGCTCCAGCACACACTAGTATCACAGTGGCAGGTACGGTTGAGAAGGACAGAGATATACATGAAAATTAGTCATTCTTAATTAGCTCAAAAGCCTAAATATTGTCTCACTGACTCAGAAGAAGCAAAGCCCTACTTGGTAATCAGTGCTGTCTTTTTTGGCAACTCCCTCCGACTGAGTTAAAGATAAACGCAGAGCAGAGATTTCTTTCTGCAGGGAGAGAAAACAAAGTTATGACTTGAAATTAAAAAATAAAGACTGTTTTGTGTATGCTCTGAATGTCCACACAGATACCTGAGCCTCTATCTCCTTCTTCAGCACCAGCTGCATCTCCTCCTTCAGAGTCTTCATCTCTGCCTCATACTCCTTTGAAAGCGGCTGCATGGCCTCTTCCTGGGCCTGCATCAGCTCCTGCACAGTGATGCAGTATTATATAAAGATCAGGTGACAGGAGACACAGAGTCAAAAACTAAGGGATATGAACAGTCACCTAACCTTGATAAATGCTTCCTTCTCTTTGAGCAGACATCGCAGGTTCTCCGCCTCTCCTTCTGTCTCTCTCTCCTTGTCCCGTCTCAGTTCACTCAGTTCCTGCTCTTTCAGTGACAGCTGTCTGCGGAGCTCCTGCAGCTGTCCTGTCCGCTCATTAATTACTAAGGAAAGCCTGTAGGAGTAGTCCTGACAGAGAAAGAGCAAAGAGGCTGAAGGCATTTAGTTGGGCACAAATCTATTAGCTAATAGATGCAGTCCCATATCGACTGCCATGCCAGACACACAGCCTACCTGCAGATACTGATCTTTGGAGCTGAGAGTATTGAGCAGATCGTGGAGCTGTGCTTGGTGTTCATTAGACTGGCGGCTGCGATCTGACAGCAGCTCCTGGAAGAGCTTCTCTTTCAGAGCCAGCCGAGCCTTCAGCTCCTCTACAACCTCAGAGGGACTGGCCTGAACTCTGGCAACAAGGGCGGCTGTCAGATCCTGCACGCAAACACAAATCATCAGACACCCAGAAAGAGCAGTGTCAGCGCACCTGTTGCATTTGTGAAACAAGTAACACAGGTTTGCCTACATGGGCATGGCTTTTCATTTGAAGCCATGAAAATAGAGGCCTGTATATGTGTGTGTTACCTGTGTCTCTTGACTGCGTGTCTGCAGAGCTGCCTGTAGCTGGTTAATGATGCCGTCTTTCTCTCTCAGAGTGCTTCTCTCCTTCTCTTCAGCCTGCTGTTTCAGCCACTGGAGGTTCCTGTAGGCCTCTGCTGCCTGCTCCAGCTCCAGCTCTTTGCCTCGCCCCAAACCATCCAGGCTCTGTTGGTCAAAATCACAGGTGTAACCGAAAGGACAAATATACCACCACATTTACTGTTATATGTTAACAAGATAGACCAACCACACCACATGTCTATTTCTGACCAGATTTGGGTGACAAGGCGACTCTTATCTGTTCTTTTCTTTTCAAATAACCGTACTTCATGGATGGGTGGTTCTGATATGTTTGTAAGGAGCATACCGTGATGGTCTCCTCATTGTTGGACAGAATGCAGCGTAGTCTCTCCAGGTCTCGCTCCTTTTCCCGAAGGGCCAGTTGCAGCGTCCTCACCTGCCCCTCATGTTCCTCCAGACAGTGGAACTTTTCATCGATGGAGCGCTGTGGGCAGCAGAGAGGGAGGAAATCACACTTAAAGGCACCCTCAGCTGTGATATTCATCATGTTCTTGATGTTTGAGCTTTTAATTCCTTATAAAGAAAATAAATTAAATGTATTATAGTATGGAATTTGCATTATGTAAATTAAACTATCCTTTTCATGGTTATCTTCATTTATGAAAAAGCTACTGGAAAATAAGTGCTTTTTATGCTCACTGCTGCACAGCAACAACAAGATGTTTTACCATAACGGTGATGAAATTTTATTGGATGCTGACTTATTGGTTTATGAGGAGTCTGCATTATTGTGTAGCACTGGCTCTTGACTGCTGCAACATGCACACTTAGCTCTTTTATGATAAAAGGCCTCTCTATTATTCCTGCACCAAATGCACTGCAGTTTGTACCATCCCATGAATCACAGTATGTGGTACAGTGAAGCAGGTGGAGCAGTGGCTGAGAAACAATGTTTTCAGCATTAAAAGCATTATTGGGTTGTACTAATATTTCTACCAAGCTGCCACAAATCCCTGGTGTATATATTAATGTACAGTACATGTGTTTTACCTCCAGAGCTCTGTCTCGGTCTTTAATACGCTCCCTTAGTTTCTCCAGCAGGGCATCTCTTGATTTGGAGCTTCCTGCTGACTCCAACATGTCTGAGTACTCCTACAGATATGAACATTTTTAGACAGGATCAGAAATCTGTGCATGTATGTATGTATGTATGTATATCTGCGTGTATGCATGCAAAGTGTGTGGGATTGTGCCTGTCACCTGTAACTGTTGCTCCTTGTCCTGCAGAGAGCGTTTGAGCTGTGCGATGCTGCTGTCTTTTTCCTGTACCACAGTGTGTTTCTCATCCTCGCTCTCCTTCAGAGCTGCTTCTTTAGCCTGAAGCTCAGAGCGGATTTTCTGCAGGGTGCAGCGCAGGTCCTGCAGCAGAGAGACCAGAGGTTAAACATGCTGCCTCATCCCCACTTACAGGACGTCTTTCACTTGTTTGGTTTGCTCACCCATTTGCGACCACACTAACTAACCTGGTTGTGTTTTTCGGTGACCTCCCTGTGCTGTAGCGCCTCCTGCAGATCAGAGTTGAGTCTGTCTTTAAACCTCAACAGGTCGTCTCCTTGTCTCTGGCTCTGTCTCAGACTCCTCTGGCTGGCCTCCAGCTCCAGGCCGAGGGAGAACAGGGAGCTCTGCACTGCCACCAGCTCGCCTTGCAGCTGAGCGAGCGACAAGGACTCACTCACTCCCACTGGAGGCTGCAGAAGGAATGACCACAAACCAAGGTCAGACAGACAGTATGTCTTCACCTTGAAGACAAGATTTCTGATAAGGAATGAGTCTATATCAGGGTTTCCACCACTACTGTGTCCATCAGGTCTCACCTTGCATTGAGAAAGCTGGTTGCGATGTGCCAATTCTTGCAGCTTACACAGTGTGGTGTTCTGCCCTTCAATCAGCTGGTACAGCTCCTGGGCCTTTGAGCAGAATGCACCACAGGTATCAGCACATTTAGAACAGGTTCAGATATCATCACACCGAGTACCCAGCAAATACACACCTCACTGTCTTTGGTGCTAATGGACTCAGTGAGGCCCTGAATGGTTCTCTCCTGGCTCTGAGCAGCCTCACGGAGTGAACGCAGCTCACACTCCATCTCATTCAGCTTCTCCTGCAGCTTCTAGAGATGGAGACAAGCATGTTAGACTAGCATCAGGCCTCAAATGCACAATAATAAAGTCAGCCAACTAATCTGAGGCGATTTAATGCGGCATACCATATTGTTGGCCTCGCTCTCATGGATTTTGGCCTGCAAAGACTGCACCTGAAGCTGGGCCTTCTGCAGCTCGCTGACACACTGACCAGCCGCACACTCATACTGGTTCAGTTGACTCTGCTGCTCTTCGACGAGGCTCTGTAAGAAATAAAAAGAAAAAATGAGAGGTTCAACTTTTCAGCCCCTTCTTACTCTCCTGACCAAATCCAGCAGCTGAATTATTTGTAACTTTTCTTTTGCTCAAATTCATGAAAAATACAGAGGTTGCAGGCTGCGTAACCACCACAGTGGATTGTGTAATACTCTGTGTGTACAAAATATACAACATCTGCTCATTCATGTGTGTAATTTGTAAAAAGCTATGAGAAGGTAAGAGCTGCTGGAGTGGTTTGTGAGCATCTGTATGCATGAGTGAGTGTGCTAAAGTGCTCTATGCTCTGGTTATCTTTACATAACCAGAGCGCTTACAACTTTCACTAACTAGAGGGAAATCTCCTCACGTGTTTGCCCATGCACTCATTTACACTACAATTAGTTTGTAGTATAGTGCAGTTAAAAAGATTAATTCAATAAATGTTTGTTTCTGTTTTTCTATTTCTTTTCAGATCAAAATGATAATGGTAACATATCATTAAATAGTGTTACTGTAGTAGCCAACCAGTGCTGAGATGACTGGGTGGTCTGACATTGCGTGGATCACTTTGCCTCAAGGGCTCAGAGTGAAAATAGGCCAGTAGTGGAGTCACTCTGTCTTAATATCTCCCCACATCTAACCTACTTCAGTCCATGCACAAAGATCACATGCTCTTATTATGGAAAAATATCTAATTCAGAGAGAAACACCTCCACTATGTATTGCAGAGGAATATTACTATTGCAAACCTACACTTGACCTTACATAGAGGGGCAGTAAATCTTGCGAACAATGCTGAAGAAACTGGGAGACTCATCTGTATGAAGGCTGTGCTCAGGCCAAAGTATTTAGCAGCTCTAATGCTATAAATCCTCAGCTTCCTTCAATACTAATCTAATATTAATGATTTAGATTAGAAATTGCATATTAACTGTTGATCTGTTGAATATATTACAATATTTACAGCTACCACATATTAAAAAAAACAAAACGACTGTGCTTTCATGCTTTGCTGTCAGCTGTATTGACATTACTAATAGGCTCTTTGTGTGTGCAGACTCACGCCCACTCACTAGGTAATTAGGCCATGTCGTGTGTCACCGCTTATGCACACCTGACTGCTCTTCTAATATGTGGTATCTCCACACCACCGTAGCTCACATCCTCCTAAGTAAAAGCTAGCTGGTGCAGCTGTGGCTAGAATATAAGTGACTGACAGCAGGATTATGTGGCTAGCTGAGCTTTAAAAAAGTGGTGAGAATAATCATTTGTGGGCAGGCTTCACTGTCAAACATCAGAGGCCGTTGGGCTGGTTTACTCAGGGTAGCAGCTGCAGACGCTGCAAAATGCACTACTGCACTAAGTGTCCTCATCCTGCAGTCGTGAAACACCTCTTTTCAGCACCATCACCACTCTCATCGAGGTCGTATACCTGGTGGGGAGGTGGGGGAGGATACTCTTTGTACAAATCTTCCAAATAATCCTCCATGTCAGCCATGTTCAGATCGTGGTCCACCCCAACATCCAGCCTGATCAGAGGGGTCTCGAGCTCAGGTGTTGGCACGTGGTTGTCTCTTTCGACATATGGGGTATCATAAGGCAGCCCCAGAACAGGATCAGGGAAGGCCAGCCTCGAGCCTCCATTACGGGAGCTCTGTCGGTGCAAGACTGGTAGCTTGCTCCCCTTGTTGCTTCGGACGGGTCTGTACACGGCGTAGCTTTGGAGCAAACAGAGGGCCAGAGAGAGGCTGGGTGCAGGTGACGCTTGGCCATGTGGGGTTCCCATGTGCTCCTCAGACAGGGAGTCAGATATCCGGTCTTCTATCGCTTCCCGGGGGGAGCTCAGTGGTCCATCTGTTATTGCTCCAGGCTGCATGTATTCCTCAGCTGTCTCCAAGGATGCGACAGAGGGGCTGGAGCTAGCTCGTCCGGCCAGCGTGCGATCGCTGTCAGATGTCCTCGATGGGTCCTGAGATCCAGGGACCAGAGTTAAAGAGGAGGGGGGTTCTTCTGAATCATCCACAATTTTTCTCTCTCCTTCACCACCTCCTCCAGTCACGCTCCCTCCAATAACGCTGGCTGAATACCTGGTTGACGGTCCGCAAGAGATACTCCGTGCCAACTTTCTGGGCACCTTACAGACAGCTTCATAGTCAGAGTCAGCCACCCGCCAGTGGGAACATCCCCGACACCGCCTGGGAGTGCTGGGTGCACAGCGGTGGGAGCCTGTGACCTCTGACCCTGGACCAGCAGGACACTGAGGGTGGTGGTGATGCTGGCAGTCCAGGCCATCTTCTGCCCAAGACTCATACAAAGAGTAGACCAGATCGTCCTGGAGCAGGGCGCAGTACTTAGCATGGGTAAGACCTGAAATATCCACCATCCCATCTCCTTGTCCTTCATTGGGTCCAGTTATTGTTACAGCTCCCTCCTCTGAATTGGTTTTCCGGTAGAGCCCACCGATACACTGCCTCAGCCGATGTTTCTCCTGCAGGAGCCGCTGCAACCTTTCGATGGACAGGGCCTCCACCCTGGCGATGACTGTGTCAAAGCGGTACATGCGGTCCAGCATGAAGATGCACTTGGAGCAGGCAAACTCTCCCCTGCCATCTCGGGTCAGCTCCTGGCCCAGAGCGTGAGACAGCAGCACCTGCAGGTTGAGCTTGGCAGTGGGGTGGAAGATCCATCGCCTCTGGTTACCGCAGAGCTCCCGTCCACAGATGCGACACGCCTCCTTCATCTTGACATCAAGCATTACCCCAAGCTTATAATTATCGAGGAGTGGCAGAATCTATTACTGATTCTAACGTGAGGGTGTAAGAATACTAGGATCCTTATCATGAATTTGATCCTTTAGAAATAAGGAGCAAAAATGTCCAGCTGCATCAGACTTCACAATAAAAGAAACGGTGTGATGCTCTTGATGACACCACTACCACATTAAATTAAGTGAGATGAGGTAGAAGAAGGAGCAGTCTTGGCTTGTAGAGGATGGTTGCACTTGTGGTTCTTGGCAGGACAGAAAACCAGGCAATAAAAGCGGATCAATAGATAATGTGACTATAATTGAAGGTTTCCTTCAGCTCCGGACCATTTGTTTTGGGAGCAGGTGCACTGGGAATATGGCGCACACCGCTCATGTTAAGTCCCTTCAGTCAGATGTCGGATTTACAAGAAAAAGTGTCACCAAACCACCGTTTCGCATTTTCCAACACCACGGCGCGCCTCTGCACCATCACTCTGCTGTCACGGACACGCGAACCACACCGCGCGCCGCCAGGCTCATCGTGAGGAGGGAGGAACCGATAATCCACCGGCCTGCACGCGGACACGGAGCGGTAACACGCGTCCCGGGACGATCCTCTTCCGCCGGTATCTGCGTCCGACAGAAAGACCGTCCGTTCATTTCAGGGCTGTTACCGACGGCTACACAGACACACGCCGGTGCGCGGTGCTCCGCTCAGACGTGGATCCTCCGGGCAGATAACGATGTGGCTGCCCGAGTCAGACCTGCAGCGGCGGAGCGCACCATTCTGGGCAAACAGAGGGGTGGAGAAGCCCGGTGCAGTCACACAGGGATAATCACAGACTGATATTTAATGTGACACCGACTTAAAACCACTATTTCCCTTATGAAACGCACACACAAATTCAGTCCTATTAAAAAAACAATCTTTATTTTGTGTCTATTGGTAAAAAAGACAAAATGTCGTTCCCCTGGGAATCTGTTACTTCCTCCTGCCCGGTTTACTAAGCTCTGTTCGCCTGACTGAACAGGTGAAATGATCACGACGCTGTGAAAAAATGAATATCGCTGAGAGACTCTATTTATTTGAGCAATTATTTACTTATAAATTAAAATTAGCTTTATTTACACAGCCACAGCGTTGACATACTGTCACACCATTCCGTGCAAAGCTCAAGTAGGCTAGAACAAATAAAAATGCACGTTCATTCAATAATAAAAGTAATGAACGTGTCATAATATGCGATGTAATAGCAAATTTATTCTGGTATCTATTCCATTCTGATGTATATTATGTGTTAAAGCAGGTCACAACCACACAATAGGTTCTGCACAAAGTCAGCAACAATTGCACAACCATTGCAATACATCAGACCGCTACACAGAATTATAAAGTGCAGAATCAGTTTCTTGCTTTTCTATTAACGAGCCCTAAGTCACGTCCCTGACCTTTCGTCCTTCATTTCACCAGGCAGAGGCAGATTAAATATTAAGAGGATGCGTCCTCTACGACACACATGATGATCAGTGAGCGATAAACATAACAAAATGACGTATATATTGAGGGTAAACAAGGCTGCTATTCAGTGATCAGCAACGTTGTCTGAGGCCCCCTGTTGCGAAAACTCTCAGTAGAAGTCAATATCAAAGTTGCCACATATTAAAGTCACTGGTTGACAGATTATCATTTTGATAATCAGTAAATCATTTGGGTCAGTTGTCATCAAATACTTTTAGCTGCAGGTTTATAATGTGATTTCTGTTCTCTATAAAGCACGCAACAGTAGTGAAATTCAATATTTTAGTGACAACTCTGGAGGCTTCCTTGTGGAATTTGTGAATACATATACCCATAATGATTAAAAAAGTAGGTAAGTTGGTAAATGTTACATGTTTAACTGACTTGCTAACTTGACTGCATATTGCTGACTGTATTAAACATTATAGTAAAGGTATAATCTAACTTGTGGTGGATTTTGTCTCTTAACAGTACTCCCGTCACACCAAACAGAAGCATCCAAAACATCCTGTTGCCTCAAGGTTATTGTTGTTTTTATTTCCTGTTGCCATGGTGCAATGATTTCACTGTGATGTTCAAATAACCAAACCTTTATCCTGCATTTGACTGTGTTAGTTCATCTCCACAGTGACCATTACTTTAATTTTGACAAGGGAGCACAAACAGATGGTCATGCTGTCACACTGTGACTTCCAAACAGATACGTAATGTAAAATCCCGTCGGCCATCTATAAACTTTCATCCTCAAAGCTGCTTCACGGCCTTTGATCGCTGAATATATAAAGGCTAATTACTGTAGCTGAGTCATTTTATCTAACACAGATGTTTTTGCTGCAGACAGCCACATGTGGAAAAAGATGCAGCTGGATAGTTTTTCTCATTTCACTGAGAAATCTAATGTTAATAAATACAACGACATTTCATGCTTTAGAGTTTCTCAGTGTATGAGATACTAAGATATATTCTTGAAAAAAATGAACCCTCGGAAATAAAGGTTTCAGATTAGATTTATTTCCAGCTTCCTCCTCTCTGTGGTCATATATTGACTAAATGTCTGTGGTGTCTGGGGAACTAATTAAGAGCTCTTATGGCGGGTGCCTGTCTGAAACAACACAACTTGACATCAGTGTCGGGGTCCCTGAGCACTCAAAGGTCACTCTGACCTATCGACAACCCGACTGAAACCAGAGCCGCTAAACTGCCAACCAGAGAGATGCACTCATGCACATATGAAAGAAGGCACCTCGTGAAAATGTACAAACTCACACACATGCACACACCAGACCCCAGTTACAATGATTCACGCATTATGCTTTCTGAACTCTGCGAGGAGATGCACATGCAGCTCTGGACAGACACCGCATCAGTTTCTTTCACTGATGTCACCGATTTAACTGACACTAACATATGGAAGAATTTAATTCAAATAAATACAACGACATCAGAACCTTTTAAATCTGTAAAATACAAATAGGTTTGCAAAATTCAGTATCCAGTTATACCCTGTGGGATGCACAGAAATGCAGAGAAGTTCATTTTGATTTAGTATCAAGATTGCGAAAGGAAAAAAATCTGACTGGCTTGAAAGAGGGTTCATTATTGGGGCACAGATGGCAGGAGCTTTAGTTCCAAAGACTGCTCATTTGGTTGGTGTTTGAATAGGAACAGCAAATAGAGTTACATCTGCAATTTGATGAGTAAATAGGAAAGTTGTGGCAGACATTTGATGACTGTGGTGCTCATGCATTAGTGCTATATACGTAAGAAAAAACAGAAGAGCAACTCTTCTGCAGGAGACCAAGAATGTAAGGACGCAATCAGACTGTTTAACAAGTACAGGCTGAAAGATACTACTGTTGGGCTGCAGCGTAGAAACCACTTATTACAAACAATAACGCACATTTGAGAGATCAGTGTTGAAAAAACCAGAGGAACTGGAGATGTGGAAAAAAGTAATATGATCAGAGTTATCCTTCCTTTAATTTTGACAAGTGGGTGAGTGCATGTGTGGCACACACCATGAGACTGGTTCAAGCCTGAATGCTTGACTTCAACAGTGAGGGGATCTGGTGGCTCTGTTATGCTGTGGGGGGCATTTTACTGGCATGGTTTGGGTCCACCTGTCCCTTTAGAGGGAAAGGTCACTGCAAATCAGTACAAAGTTGTTCTAAGTGATCGCCTTTATCCTATGATTAAACATTTCTGTTCTGATGGGAGTGGTCTCCTCCAGGATGACAATGTCCTCATCTATAGTGCATAAGGGGTCACTGAACGGACAGCATATGAAAAAGATGTAAATTGTATGCTATGGCCTTCACAGCCACCAGGTATCAATCCAACTGACACACATGGAAGACTTTGGACCAATGAGACACCTTATGTTGGTTTTTGCTGTAATCTATCACTAATCTGTGCTCTTTTAATGCTTTACAGTGCCTCACACATACATTCTTGCACACACACTCTTACCACTTACACAACAAACAACTCTCATTTCCTTCCAGTTCTGCAAAGTCAAACATCCTCTGCACGCACCCAATATTATGCACTTCCTCATGCAACAACTGTGCTCATGCCGGTTCCTTATCTTTTCTTATGTGTATCTAGTAAATACTCAGACACAAACTACTGATTACCCTATGTAAATTCTACAGGTTCTCTAGTGACTAATGTTTTGCACATACAGTGTAGTTGTCCACCAACGAACACTCAGCATTGTTTATTTTCTCAGTGCACACAGAGGGGTTCACATTCACACACTTTTATGCATACATGCATACAGTGTGAAATCTGAGCAGAGAGCCTGCTTGGCAGCTACATTTGCATCTTTCATTCGAAACTGATTTACAAGTTAAAACTCCTGCAGAGGCACCGTGAAAACAAAATGCTGCTGAAAATCAGCCAACAAGTATGTTTGCAGCAACACTGACACATGAAAGCTGTAGCCAAAAACCATTAAACAACACTGCACAGGCCTATAAGATAAATCTGACTGAAAAGACAGTATGATTACGATTGTTAACTTATAGAAATAACAAGATAAAGATTGTAGATGGATTAGTGTGAGCTACTCTTAAAGTAATGGTCTCTCTCCATTTCAGTTTCGTTATGAATCAGGAGAGAGATGTGTCCTTGGGGATGTCACTGCCGTTAGCGCCTGAAAATGTAATGAGATTCTGGCACTTAATGTGATGAGATAAACCCTCTATAAAATGCCCCTACTTTCAATGGAAGCCAAACATATTGCACCATCCACTGCAGGTTTCATAAGCACACAGTTCCTTTTGCTTCTCCTCCATTCTATTTGTTTGTTACCTTTATTGAAATGTACTAATCCATTGGCAAATAATAGTATCATTTGTCCAGTCAAACCAGTCTGGCTTGGAATAATCCATAAAACTAATGACTCATCCAGAGTTAGACTGCACAAACCTAAGCAAACTTTAGTTTCCCACACGATGTTTCACTGGATGGCAACTTACTTTTTGCTACAGCATTGGTAACAGTCAGTTCTTTCAGCTAGGGTATAAGGATGTCTTTGCTCTGGCATTACAGAGAGTGTATTGATTTGATTATGGTGATTTCTGCACAAAACATTCTACAGAGCCAGATGGCACTTTGGGAGCAATTTAAATGCTGCACCTTTTTCCGGGGCAAAAATAAGGAAAAGTGTTTAATTTTTGTAAGAGTTTGTTGGTTCTGTACGAAAACTCGCAGTGAATGCAAATGCATTCATCACATTATAAAAATTTTTGTATGACTATCTTAATCATTATAGATAGATTCTGTAAAATGACATGAAATCTAAAAGATGTTCAAATATATTTCATGTTTTATCTCTCGATGTCAGCTCTTGTGTGAAAATGCTATGTGTCATTTCTCCATAAGGAGGCAGAGTCAGTCTGACATAGCACACTGCACTCAAATAATGAGAAATGTGATGCTGCTCTGACACTTAGTGGAGAACTTTAACATAACAAGTGATGGCGAATGACACAAGGCTCTTGTAAACACTGAAAATGAGTCACCCAAATTCAGCTACAATGTTCCACATACTTGCATCTCCTGTTCGATGCGCAGCCTCTCTTGGCCAAGTTCCTCCTGGTAGAACTGTGTAATAGAGAAGATGGATTATAAATCTACTGTATGTGCTCTTAGATCTCAGAATTGAAAAGTCAATATTTATATTCAGTTTTAAGATTTATGCAGAATGGGAATATATACATGTGCACAGAAATAGTAAATTATTATTTCAATCACATAACCTCATGCTTTTTGGTAAATGTAAGTGTGTCAGTACTATTATACATGTGAATCTGCCTTCATGGGTGTGTGTGTGTGTGTGTGTGTGTGTGTGTGTGTGTGTGTGTGTGTGTGTGTGTGTGTGTGTGTGTGTGTGTGTGTGTGTGTGTGTGTGTGTGTGTGTGTGTGTGGTTGTTAAAGTAGTGTTTACTGCATGCAGACAGCTCCTGCGACCTACAAGAATAGCTGTTAAAATAAGACAGAGGAATGCCACATATGCTGCTTCAGGAGCCCCTTTCTGGAATAGAAGTGTGGCGGTCTATAGGAATGCAGTAAAACTAGAAGCCTAATATAAACTGTTCTGGGTGTGACCAAAACAGATCAAACCCTGCATCAAGATAAAAAAAAAAACATTTACTGAAAGGTCCTACATTTTCTCAGATTAGAGATAAGAAACAGAAAACAATGAGGACTCGGCTACAGTGAGGTCACACAAGACAATTTCTGGAACAAAATAAAAGCCATATTTACCTCTACATCCTTATCCTTCTGTAGCAGAGATGAAGATAGCTCCTGGACTTGTCCCTCCAGCTCTCCCACTCTGAGTGTGAGTGTTGTCTTTTCTCCACACAGTTCTGTGATGAGGGCCTCTTTGGAGCAAAGCTCTTTAGTCAGCTCCTCTATTAACCTGAACATAGACAGACAGAAGCTCAGCAGTCAATGACAGAGAACAATAGACTTAGTTTGGTGTTCATGATGATTGAGGGGATTTTTTAGTGGTTTGCACCTGTCTTTATTGGTGTTTGATGGGGACAGGATGCTAGGAGGCCTCTCATCCTCGGGGATATCCTCCATGGCGGTGTCTAAGGACAGGAGGGAAGCATGGGAGTGTGATCCAGCCAGCGAGGCCATCCGCTCGGCCTCGCTGCGAGCAAGCTGGGCCTCCTGAAACATACACGCAGTAGTTATGATTTGATTTCCAAAGGGATGCTTAAGTGTTGGTATCATTAGATAGGACAGGATGAGTAGACCAACCTCCTGCAGGAGCTGAATCTTTGTTTCAAGCACCTGCTGCATATGGTCAATTTCCTGCTGTCTCTCTTGACATCGCCTCTGTAGCTCTGCTTCATTGTGGTTGGTCAAGCTCTCTGCTGTTGTGCTGAGGAAGACAAAAAGTCAGAATTAATCACCACATCAGATCAGATGTCGAACTAAACTGACTGAACTTAGTTTATTTTAGTGTTGATTGCACAAGGGAGTCTCAGTTAAACTTTTTTGTGCAGATTAAAACAATATTTTGCACTCATTAAGGCTATGGTGATGAATCAGGACTTTGATTACTTTAGTTAAGGTGTAGAAGTTGGTATGTTACCACTGTATTTCCATCAAAAATAATGAATATCAATCAACATTTCAGATTTTCTGTTGCTCATCTTATGTTCAAGTTGTGAACACTACCTAAACTAACTAAATCATATTTATACTGATTAATTAGTAGCTACCAAACGATGGATGTTAAACTTATTTTAAATTGATAAGAGATCTGAAAGGATTCAGATTTGAAAGTGGATTTGGATTCAATAAAATTATTTCCAACCACAGCATTGGTCTATATTCACAACCAAATGTAGACAGAGGGGTTTAGTGTTAGGATACAATGTAGACATTAGCGAGAGCCAAGAAATAATATGATGTCATCACCGTTCTGTCTGGTACAGTGCTCATGGGATTCCCTTACACCTTCCACTTATAGCAGAGATTAAGTAAGTGCCCCACCCATGGTGTGGTTTTTTTTTTTTTTTTTTTTTTTTGTCGTATATCCCTACAGAAGTGATGTTCACACAGTCCTTGGTGAAACACTCTACTGATACACACAGGTAAAGGTGTACTGGATATACACGAAACGCACATTTTTTAAACATTGAAATTTCTTACAAGCATCTTCTTTAGTGTTCTTCTACAAACATGCCTTGTAGCTCCTGGTGTGTTTCCCTCATTTCTTTGGACTCCAACTGTGCAAGCATCTGTCTGCATCACTTAGTCAGTGAACGAATGTATCCCAGAATTCCTGCTCCCAGAATGGCACACGCCAGCCTGTCGCCATGAGTCCTGTTCTGGACCCTCTCTACATACGTTTTTAACTCTATCTACCACAAGCAGCAGCTCAGATAACTGGGAAATTTTGAACCAGTCTGACTAATGTAGGTATCTGTCTATCTGTCTGTCTCATGGACAAGTGTCCTTCACCAGAAGTGGACAAGACCTTCAGACTATATGGACAGTCCAAAAACCACACTTGCTATTTAGTAATCTTTGTCAACAACATAAACATTTTGAACTACCATCAAACCTGTAACTGCTGCAGCTGAGTCAACTAAACCAAAGAATATGTACAAAACGATAAAACAGCGTAACTGCTGGCCAGTAGGGAGGCAAAATCAATGTCAGACTCCAACAACTGCTGTCTAAATCATCTCACACAGAACAGTGGTTCATATCATATTTTTATACTGCTACTAATACCGAAGAGAAGGAGGCCAGTAATTAAATATAGTTTATCTGTTCCAAGAGTATCAAAAGCTGGCCAGTGATGCACCATACTGATTTAAAGGGCAATAACCATGACCTCAAAGCAGCAACTCATCAATGCAATATAAGGCCTAACAGTTTTGAAATGTAAGTACTAGAGTGGGGCAGCTGCAATGGCACCAGGGTAACAACTCAATAGGACTTCTGCTTACATTGGCAATTTAATATACAAAGTCACTGCATCAGTTTCAAGCTGCCTCCTGGAAACAAACCCGTCACAGTTATTAAGGTATCACCTACGGTAATCATTATATAAGCTGACCATGATCGTTATGTACTATCCTAACCTATGCAAAAAGAGCTAGATGAAAACTAAAAGAAATGCCATTTTGATTAATATTTCCACATTGTTTTCCACCATTTGTGACCCCTATTTTGCACCAATTGTGTGTTTCGAGGCACTTAGCTTGTAATATTTGACGAGCTGCATTACAATGAGCACGTATTGACATTAATGTCACCGATTTTGTTCAAACACCACAGCAGCACTGTGAGCACATTTTGGTTGTAAGCCAAATGAAAAAGCACGAGTACAATAACTTGTCGGAGGCGATTTGATAGATTCAAAGCAAAAAGTTAGTGGGAAAAGGTGCTAATGCCAATACACAGAATAGGATGAGATTTTATGGTTGTGACAAGCCTACCTTGACCATGAGAAGCAGGTAGTGGAGAACATTTGTTCTACAAAATAGCGGTGTCAAAAACAGAAATAATTTCTTTTAAATCCCATTCACTGGTATCCCTGTCTGTTAAATTACACATAAACTCTATCAAATCAGCCAAGCTACTCTTTAAACACCACTTCAGTTTAAACAGAAACTCCACTGTTAAAAGTAATGACATTTCCAAAATACTGAGAGGTTTTTACGTGAAGCTGTGAAAATCAGTTTTTACTAATTTGGCACTGTACTGCTCACGGGCAATTATCAGGGTGGATACTTGCAATCACAGACGGAAAACACATTTTTTGAGAAAGGTTTATGCAACACGTTGGAGGCTGGCACTGCAGGTTGCATAAGCATATTGTGTGTGTGTGTGTGTGTGTGTGTTTGTATATGCGTGTGTGTTAAATCTCTATCAGCAGCTGCATGGCATATGAGCTGTTAGAGGCATGAAGTGTTACAGGAGGAGTATGTAGAGAATCACAGCTAATCTCTGGCAAGAACACACTCTAACACCCGTACATGGAATTGCACAACCACACATAAACACACATGCATCACTTTAATAAGCCAGAAAGTCCAACAGATGAATAACGGACAGCTGATCTGTGTTATCAAAGCCTAAGCCCACCAGAAAGGAAAGTTAAACAGTTCTTAAAGCAACTTTTCTGTCAGCGCAGCAGCACACAATGCATTATTAAAGACTACAAGTACATTATTATGTTGCATAGTTGATAACTGTCTGTCTTATCTATGAATCATTACTAATGTTAAAGAGTAGGAAAGACCTTTCACAGTGTGATAATTCCAAAGCTAAACATTGATCTTCACCTTTTAGTTATGGAAAAATCAATTTTGGTGTGATACATCCTTATAATTTTGGAGAGAAACTATTTGGACACCAAGACAATATTTGTAGACTTACAGTGCTTTGTCCAGAAGGTCCTGTTTCTCTTGGAGCTCCTGCTTCAAGCTCTCTACTTCCACCTTCAGCTCGATGTTCTGCAACAGAAGAAGAGCAAAGAGGTGATCAGTTAATCAACACTGTAGTCACACCATTAGCAGAATTACTTGTGCATTATCTTCACCACCGACAACAACATTTCAGCAACATAAATAATGATTTGTAACTATATAGCCGTGTGTCCTGGTCATGATACTCAGAAGTGCTTCAGAAGTAGGCAACTGGAGTTCTCTTCGTGATTTCAAGCCTCATCCATGAGGCTTCCTTGGTTTTGGGTAAGATTTTTATTCCACTTATTGTGAATGTTTTCAAATGCGGAGTCGTTTTTTTTCAGTTTGTCTGGTTCTGATGTTGACCTGGAGTTATTTATCCTTGACTGCAATGGTATGAATTTCTGTTATTGCTATGGCTGTGCTGAGTTCATGTACTGTCAGTTTCATACTCTGCAGCAAATGAGGAGAGTTTGTCCCAAAGTGTAAAACACTATCTTGGATGAGAAACATTTTCAAGAACCAAAAAGAGAAGTCTGGTTGCTTTTTACTGAAGCACTTAAAATAAACTGCTACACCAATGACAATGATTAGTGGATATTTGAAGTTTAAAAAACAAACAAAAAAAAACCCCTGATGACACTTACTAGGGTAAAACCAATAATAAAATGACAGTTTCCCGGTAAAAAAAAAAAAAAACAACAACAAAAAACAAATAAGTAAAAGCTTTCTAAATCATGTAAAGCTTCATTATGATGCTTTAACAACACACTATGAAGCCATTTTCATTGGATATTTTGCCTTACACAGTTAAAGATTCATCATGCCTACAGAGAAACATACTGACGTAGTTACTGGAATAGCTTCTCATATATGGCAGATACAAAGGGAAGATCATGCGGTTTATATATTATTAATATAATATATTAATAGCTCATCATTTTGTGTAGAGTGTATTTGTATGTCTGATATATTTCATTGCTTATATGTTCACTGGGTTTGTCTGATTCTCAAGTTTACCTCCTCTATCTCTCACACATTTAGCTCTTATTTGTCTTGTTCCCTGCTTGGTTTTCTCAACCATTACATCTCCCCATCTGACTGTAATCTCTGTGTCTCTGCCGTGTGGGTGTTGAGTGTCATCAGTGCAGAGCATCTGACCGTGCTGTCATGGCCGATCTATTTAGAGCTGCAGAATTCAGGGCAGCTCAAATACTCACTCATGGGGCCAAAGGCTGAACGCTACAGTTTGTTTACCTGCAGGGATCTACAGGGGAGAATTTAGGGGGCAATCAGTGCTTATTTACTGGGCGAGGGGATTTAAACAGCGGGAACAGTGGGGATCATTCTTTCCATTCTGACCTCAGACAGGCAAGAGAGGACAGTCTGTCTGTCTGAGTCAGTCTGCTGGAGTCAGATCAGATGCTGATGGTAATCTCATGGGTCGTTTTTTTTTTTTTTTTTTTGGACAATTAAAATTTTTAATTTCACTTCCTCTACATGCAGCCAGTTGACCTTCATTTGTCCCTGCCAGAGAGCTGCATGTCCATTATACTCACAATGAGCAGTTCTGCACATGCAGCAATGATTGCAGCCTGAAACCTACCAACAAACATATTTCTCAATGGGAAGCATAAGCGTTCACATACCTCTGGTCGCCACACACACACACACACACATGCATTCTGCACACGGTAATCACACTGTTCAGTGAGAGCAGATGAGTACAGACTATTAAATATCACACATATTGTAATAATATGACAAGTAAATCTGCAGTGATTAATGGGAAATTTAAGTAGTTGTCAACAATTAAATTAATCGCCACCCATGAAAATTGACTAAAATTTACTAGAAGCTGAATTTATTTGGGCTGTGGACAAAACAAGACATTTGAGGACTCTTTTTTGGCTTTGGTAAACAATGACTGACATTGAGCCCATCTTCTTTATCATCTCTTTTAATCAGGAATAATAGGGCCTACAGCCTCCGCTTGCAGGACTTTCTGCATTTCACTGCTCCTAAGGTCAGAACGGAAATGGGGAAGAATGCTTTTAGATTTGCTGCTCCAACTACATGGAACATTTTGCAGTCAGAGCTCAAACTGTAAAGTCTGGTGTCTCTGAATGCATTTAAGGCTATGATCAACCCAATCATATCCAGGATTTTGGAGTCCAAATGTTTTAATTGAGAGCAAATGTTTTAACTAATTTTGTAAAATTAATTATTCGTATTTTTTATGTCTATGTTTAAATGTGATTGTGTGTTAAAGCTGTTGTTTTTAACTGTATGTACTGCCATTCTTGGCCAGGTCTCTCTTGTAAAAGAGATCTTGGATTTCAATGGGACAAACCTGGTTAAAGAATAATAATAATAATAATAATAATAATAATAATAATAATAATTAATTGACCAAACATTTTTTCCATTAATTGAGAAAATATTCAACACATAAAACAACAATGACAATAATTGGTATTTGCATTCTTATAGACAAGTATGATATGATTTTTGTGTCCATTGTCAGACATCAAATAATTTGATGTTTACCATAATATATTTGTAATAATATGATATAAAAGTTAATAGAAAACTGATTAGCAATGTATTAGTAGTAAAGTAATTCTCCAATAAGACGTTTTTCTGCATTTCTTATATCACTGTAGATATTTGGCAACATCGACTCTTAAGCATTTTTCTTTCACTGTTTTTTGACATTTTGTAGAGAAAATAATTAACTAAAATGAGTAGAGCCACAGAAGAAGAACATAATGGTAACTGCAGCCCTATGGAGGAGAAAACACTTTTTGGATTTCAAGTAGTTTCAGTATTGTGGAAGAGTATCAGTAAGAAAAAAAGGACAATAGCAGTTCCTTAAAGGACGTTAAGGTGGGTTGTGTTTAGTAAGACAAACAAGATGCATGCTTTATCATCAAACATTTCCTAATCAGACTGGACAGTGTTCAGTGCAAAGAAATCTGTGACTATAATAATAATATGACTGAGAGATGTGCGCTTCTTCTGATACTTATACTACTATCATTTAAGTTGCTCCAATTCATTCATCTCTGTGAACTCCACTGCATGTATGGTACTAAGTAACGCAGTCGTACCTACAGCTTATGCAACACCTGATCAGACACATGCACTGCATAGCTATTGACAGTAAATCACTCGACTAAATGCTCTGATAATAAATGATGTTCCACACATGCGAGGAGAACGTGTATTCCTGCGCGTGTCAACAACATGGTTTACAGTGAGAGAGATGTTTCCCAGCTTGAAAACAGCTCTATATATAGACACCGTCACTGTGCACCTGCTATTCTGGCCTCTCCTGGCCGGTCGGCCCTCAGCAACAGGACCACTTTTAACCACAGGAGTGAGATGGCTGCATTTAAAACACTGACGGGACGACCACACATAAAGAAACACACCTGCACCATTGTGAATGAACACCCACTCGTCAAATATTATCACATAATTTCATTTATTTTAAATTCATATAATAATAATCCTGCTCATTGTGCACTAATTCACTGTAAAGATTCATATAACTACAAAGTATGATCTCCAATATTTTAGCAGTTTAGAATTATAATTTTTGTAGTATAAACTAAAATATTCACAGGGTCCAGTTTCTCAGTTATGAAGATTTTCTGCTTTTCACTAACAATTTGATTTCTTTGGGTTGTCGACTGTTAGATTGACAAAACAAGATATTTGACTCTCCAATCAAACTTATTTGGAAGAGCGCTTAAACACATTATTCCACATGTAAGTTGCAGCTCCAGATATAAACTTGCTCTGCTTCTGAAATAATATGTGTGAATCATAACATGGTAACTGGCATTACATGACTAAAAGAGAAACAAACACACAAACATGCACGTGATTAATGCATGAGTCGCGTCTTACGGTAAATCAGTGCACTGAAGGGTGCCCTATAAATAGAGGATCTCGAGCGCTCTGAGAGATCACTATGTGCCCAGGACCAACACACTTAGTCGGTACTGTATTACATGAAATACCTCAGAGAGAGGATGGGAACACTGGTGCTCCTTAATGATACTCAATGCGAGCAGCTCAGGTCGGGTCACGTTCATGGAACATAGATTTAGTCTCCAATAAAAAGTGATTTGACTGATTAATCTTCAGCCACACAGAGTGAGAGATCTTTAAATTAAACTCCAGTTGCATATCTGTGCAATGTGAGATCAGTTTACTCAGTCAGCACTGGTATGCACTAATAGTGGAAGAACGCTCAGGTCTTGTTTGGCTGGATCAAACCGTCTCATATCGACAAACTGTTGGTGATTAGAAGGGCTTTAAAACAAAGCG
This sequence comes from Amphiprion ocellaris, assembly GCF_022539595.1. Classification (NCBI taxonomy): domain Eukaryota; kingdom Metazoa; phylum Chordata; class Actinopteri; family Pomacentridae; genus Amphiprion; species Amphiprion ocellaris. The sequence goes on along the minus strand of NC_072775.1, from coordinate 14,779,928 downwards.
AGGAAAACAGAGTTGAGTTTTAAATGCTGGCTGGGTTGTGCAAACAGACAACAGCTGAAGTGGGTCACCTTATTGTAGGTGCACGTTTCACACGCACACATATAGATGGGCACAGATGGATGCAAACACATTTAGAAACCAGCAGAGGAAAACATCACATTTATAAAAACAGCAGGCTCACAGAGGCCCTGACAGAAACAAATAGTATAAACAATGTTGCAATGTTTAATTAATTTTTAATTTAACTTGTTTCTGATTCATCAGTCAATAATTATGTAATCTAGGAAATGTCAAAAAATAACATGGTGAAATTCTGGTTTTGTTTGACAAAAAGCTCAAAGCCCTAAGATATTCAAAAAGCAGAAAATAGTCACTTTGTTAATCCAAAAAAGCACAATTGCTGTCCATTTTGTTACTTTTATTGCAAATTAATCATTTTAGCACAGTTTTAAAACCCAGCGACAAAACAGCAACAAACTACAATAGAAAAACATTTGGTACTGAGTACTAGTGACAACGTGACTCGTGACCGGAGGGACAAATATGAAAACAATTACTTTACTGTGTTTGTGACCCTCGCACTCAACATTATACTGTATGACTGTACCATCCTAAGCAAACTGCAGGCAAACAAAAAGTAAAAATCCTATTTTTAATCCATTATCAAGCAGCAGATTGTATCTGCTAAGGTATTTCATGCTCTCACAAATCTTGACCATGTGCCCAGTGTGATAAAATGTTTGCCTGGGAGCGTTTAAACCCAGTATTTCCAAAGATGGCCTTTCATGGCTGAAGGAGCACAGAAGAATAACAGATCTGAATGTCTCAGTCTGTGGAAATATTGCATAATGTTGGCACTGCTCTGTATGATTTTTTAATAATCTGGGCAGAAAGTAGATGTCTGCAAGATCATGAAAATACATCTCAATCAGCAACATGATGTTAAAAACGTAAAAAATAAACTGCTTAGAATTTTACATATCTGAAGTCATCAAAGGCGTAAAAATTTTGAAGACGATAAATGTGAAAAAAAAATCTTGTCTGAGCTCAAGCATATGTAAGAAAAACATCTTGAGTGTAACACTAATTAAAATCAGTATTTTTTTAAAATTTAGATTACCATCAATACGATTAAGAATAGGAATACAATGATCCAAATCTCTCCCTGTACTGATTGTAATACTTCAGGATATTTTACCAAATACCAATCCAATACTAGTGCTTTCTTTGTTTCTGATTTGATCTGTTTTAATGGGTTTTCAGACCTTTTTGGATACTTCGTGCTGCTGACTTATTTTTACCGGTACCAAAAAAGTATTAAGATTCAGCATTCAGTGCTACTCTTGGCTGCCACTAATGTTCTGTCTTGATAGTTTTTTTCATAGCCCATTTTCGGAATTTTCAGGTTCACAAAGTTTTTAAGACTTACAAAGCCATTATTATTTTAGTATCTCTGAGCTGTGAGGAAAGATTGAATTTATTCAGTTTAACCATCAGGCACAAAATCTTCACAAACCAGACACCAGTGGACAAAAAGCTGTGGTCCTCCTGAGCAAAGACCTAGTTAATATGTACTCTTTTACACATGTAGCAGTCATATCTTAAGCAAGCACTTACTAAAGCAAACACATGGCAGGTCACATCATCACGACCAGATCAGTGCGACAGCTGGGTCAACAAACAGTAAGTGGCTTTGTAAAGGAATGATTGATAAAGTAGCACTGATGACAGGACAAATTAAATCTTTTGATTAACCCCTCACTTCCATGTAACACAAAATTCAACTGTTAGTGAAACAGCCATTTAAAGAGCAACCACTTACAGTCCCATTCATCACCAGCCAAGCCGCCTCCCATTCATTTCCTTTAACTAGAAGAGAGCCGTCCTACTTACTGTGCGGTAGACATCTTCACTGCTCTCCTCGTACTTCTGCTGTATCCTCTCCTCCAGGAAGTAGATACGGAGCTTGAGGCTGAAGTTCTCCTTCTTCAGGTCATTCAGGTGCTGTGACAAAGTACGGTAACCGTTAGACATGACCGTCAAAGAGCACCGACACAGCTTGACATGTCCGTAGTAGATCAGAAATCAGTCGACTTCGACCCCTCCGTATCATCAGGGAACACGGAGTCCATATTAGAGGACAGCCACTATCAAGGCATGTCCGTGTGTTAGAGTCCGGTAACCGACAGACATGCTAGCTCCTTCTCCAAACGATCATCACGCAAAAAAAAATCCAAAATTATTGAAAAACTGGCCTCTAACAGCCCATTGGGACACTATCTACAAAACCACACACACACTAAAACTAACACACACACACACACACACACACACATTCACACACACTACAGTTCAAAGGGGCGTTTGCAGTGCAGAGGGCTACTCTGCAGCCCAGCGGTCAGAGATGCATCCATGCCAGCTCCATGGTGTGTTGTGGTCTGCCCGGGGATGGGACAGGAGCTTATTTTACTGGAAGAGACATCCGTGGAATCCCAGACCGCCAGGGGACATGAGTGGAAAGGGGAGATGAGGGGAGGAAGGAGGAGGGGGAGGTGAGAGGCTCACAGGCACTTGTGATATGAAGGCAAATCTCACCCGTCTGCAAAAACAGAGAGCTGAAAGGAACAAACAGGAGCTTGACAAGAAAGGAGGCATTAATGAGTGGCTTTCTCAGCTTTACATTTTATCTACTGCATTGTAGATGTATTAAAGTAGATGTAATTAATTATATCCCCTGAATCCTAAAGCCATTTTGCAATAAAAATGTCAAAATTACAGCATTTATTGTCCAGAAATTATAAAAACAAAAGGACTTGTCAGATTTTCAGCCTTTCACTAAACTAATAATGCATGAAACTTAAATGAATCTAAGTTTAATATTGTGATAGTCCACAAAATTACATTATACTACAAGCTACATGTTATAATTTGCCATAAATAAACAGTTTTCACTAAGCAGATCCTTTTAAAACAAAAGATTCTGCACTCAGCACAACCAAGAAACCATGCTTGACTCAGCAGTGACCAACAGTTTCATGAAAAAAATTCTGAGACTATCATCACAGGGCAGACAGGAGACAGGCAGGGAAACAAATTACAAATGTAAGTAGTAAAATACAATATAGTCACCATTTTTTTCAACATTGGGAACATTTGTGGGCACTTGGGAAAATGTTACATATGCTGATTATAGTAGATTATATAATTTCTTGAATTTTTTTTTTGCAAAATCAGTAACAAAAGAAATTCAACTTTTTTTCTCTATTTCCAGATATTGTTGTGCTGTTTCTATACAGCTGCAGGACTTCATATTGCAGTGAAAAATTAGCCCACAGTGAGTAAAAATGTGACTGGAGCAAAGAACAAGAGCAGCTGTAAGGTCAAGACAGACCATTCTAGAAAGTCCTACGTCAACGTGAGAATAGCCACAGAATAGTCAAAGTATGCGCAGCTCCTGTGGTAGTATAAGCCAGGAGTCGGCTATCTGGCTGCTGAAAAGCAAACTGGTTTGAGATTAGGCACTGGTTTCAAACCAGCTCTCAAACTGCCTTTGGTGGAAAACAGGGTACTGGTACAATGAATAAGTTTATTAATCTATTAAGCAAAAAGAGTTGTCTTTGTTGTTGGTTTTACTTCTGCTTTGTGGAGGCACATACTGTTAAAAAACAATTTGGGAATTCCCACCTGTTCAGTACCCCTCTCTGCAAAATGAGTGGTTTTCTGAACTGCTTCGTCTCTCCCTGAATAACAATATGCAGCATGTCTGACTGAGAGTTGTGCCAATAAAGTCTTCTAAGAAAGGGCTAATGACCTAAAAGGATTCATACATTCTCAATTTAGATACATTAGTATTTTGACATAAATGCCAATATTTATGTCAAATGTCAACATGAGACACCTCAATGTGTCCCCAAGTTTAGGCTGAATGAATGTCAACCAGCCTGTATAATAAAGATATTATTTATTATACAGTCTATGATGTCAACACTGGGTCAAATGAAACTGTCAGAGAAACAGAGAAAATTATCACTCAGCTTAGCAACTATATGGAGCTTTTTCACTTTAAAAAAATTAAGAAATTTACTGCATGTTTCAGTCTTACAACAGCAAAAACAACACAACGGAAAAAGCTAGTTTACTTCCGTAGCATCAAAGGGCAGACAGAAAACACGTTAGCAACGAGCTAAAGTTAGCTAGTGTAGCTAACTTAAGCGAGCAAAATACCCAGCGGCGTCTTAGAGCTAAAAGTACAGTAAATATTGAACTTACAGTTGATGCCTGGCAGAGAAGCCAAGTGTACAGTAGTGTTAATGAAAGCTAATTGTTTGCTACACATTAGCTTCGACGTGTTTCGCTGTTCTCGTAGCCCCCTACTAGCTAAAAAAGCTAATGTAGCTTTCAGCTAAGCAGAAACTCCCCACATAGAGTGAATATTGAAGAGTTGAGCACAATATCCAGCAATTTTCTAGAGATAAAAGTAGAGTAAATATTGGATTTACAGTTGATGTGTACCAGAGAACATGGATATAAATTACTGCTAATGTAAGTCAACTGTGTGCTAACACGTTAGCTTTGGTATGTTTCGGTGTTCTTGTGCTCCTTATTGGCCAAAAACAAGCTAATGTAGCATTTAGCTAAGCAAAAAGTCCCACACAGACCGAGATATTGTTTCTTTTTCTTTCGTTACAAGAATATAATATTAATGACAAGTGAGTTTGTCCCTGTTAAAGTTAAAAGAGGCTGGTGAGAGCAGGACAGACAGGTGAGTGTAAAGAAGTTAGAGGAAATAGGAGACCTGGGAGCTGTGAGCAACGGTGCTATTTATAGGGAGGTGTCCTGAATCTCAGGGAGTGGTGAATCCCTGAATGTCCCTCAGAGACATGAGTGAAAGAAGTAACCTGGAGTGTAAAGAAAGGAACGGGGTCCTACAAAATTTAAGCTTTTTTGTCACAGGAAGCAGCAGACCTCAGCTGGCACAGAGCTTGCATAATAAAGTGACTGAAACAGAAAGGTTACGTCATTTTTAGCTCTAAATGCATTCAGTGAGTGTGCCCATTATAGTGTCATATTACATGCTGTAGCTGAATAATTCAGTGCAAAGATAGGCCAGGCGCCAAGCTGCGTCTCCATATAACATTAGGGATGACATCATGTATGTGGTGTGTATTTTTAAGACTCCACACACACAGTATAGTCACGCCTTCGCACAAACTCACTTTTCAGCTCTTGATCATAGACAAAAAAACAGGAGTGATGGTGTCTGAACATGTGCATGTGTCAGGTGTAAAAGTGACACATCCAGGAAGTGGCAGTCACGTAAGCGACTCCACATTTGAGTAGCACTAAAGTCACTGCAGCTTTCGTGACTGGTTGGTCACACACCTCCTCATTTAACAGGACTTAGCTGCTCCTCCAGCAGTGTGTGTGTGTTTTATTCTGATCTGGTATGTGTGTAAAATGTCACAGATTTCAGTGTATGTGGTGGAAAATGTACAGGAATCAATGTTATACTATGCAACACTGTAGTATTTTAGAAAATAGTCAGCCAGTCTTGTGCAAATTGTTTTACAAAGAATATAAGCTGCCACTAGTGGGTTTGTAGAAATTATTAAGAATACTTTAGATTCTCTGTGGCTGTTTTCTTTGCTCCTAAAGCAAGATATTTCACCACATGACAAATGGAGAAAGGTATGGAACCATAGGTGTAGGTTTCAGGGGAACACATGGGATGAGCCCCCGTCAGTATTCAGAACACGTGTATAAAAGCAAGAAAGGAGCCAAGGACTTTTATTTTGAAATACCACCATGACATTTACTTCCATACCTCCAGCGAGTCACATAACGTTTTTTTTTAGCATTTCAGACACCAGTATGGGAGATATATTTTGAATAGGCAGAATGTTTTGAACATGGCTATGAATCTTGCTGAAAAACATACAAGCTATTGAAAGTCCAGGGGTTTAAAATGAATTTAAATTAATTTATCATTGAAAATATGCAACATGTACATTTAAAGAGGTTACTTCTCCAAACAAAAGAAGACTAAAGAGAGCATCCAGCTTTAATGTGTGTTGAATTAGCATGGAGAGTTTAAATATTTGAAGATATATGAAGAATTGTCACACGTTGTCTGAAGTTTGTGTTTCCTTTACATTAATAAAAATATTTGCAGATGCAGAAAATGCACTAATAGGTGCATAAATACTCATCAGAATGGAGAAAATTAAGTGTTGGATGCTTAGTATTCAAAAAATGTAAGCCCATGTGTGGGACAACTGCAAAGCAGAATGACTGATCAACATGCTTTATATTAATATGCAAATATACTTATTTGCTTTCTTGCCTAATAAGAGTATCTGTTAACCTCTTGTGTCTATGTGTTAATTATGAAGCTAAAAATACATTTACTAGCACCTCTGTGTGTTTCTTTCATCCACACACAAACATAAATGTAGAAACAAGAGTTTTATAGATAGTTACATGCTGTACCTGTTTAAATTTAAGGCTGTTTACCGACTAGTTTAATCTCTCCCCATTGAAGCTGCTACTTTAAATTCATCTCTGTAAGCGTCTGTAGATGCAACTAGCCTCGTTGTCCACACAACTATCCTAATTAGCACCAAAAAGCATATGTTAATTTTAATTTACACTCATTCCATTTACATAAAAAAAGTACTGTAACCCTGTTTTGTTTCACAAGCCAAAACGAACTGACAGTTCAGCCAAAGAGTAACCAGCAAATGCAGCAAAATCATTCTGAGTTTCATATTCTTGATCATCTTCTTCTTCTCTAGCATCAATCTTTCAGCGATGCATAAAAATCAGGGAATTTGTGTCATGTTCAAGAACACTCACAACAGCACCCTGCGGCCAAACATTAAAAGGAATATTCAATACACTTTCCTCTAAGATGCGACTGGTACAATGTCCAATAATAGAGCGGAGGAGACTGAAAGCCTAAAGTGGGCCATGCAGTAGCCAGAGGGAGGCTTAAAATACCAGGAGAGTTCTGGGTGTTTTCCTTCCAACATTCTCAGCTGCAGGTGCTCTCCTTTTCTGCACACTATATTATAAAACAGGTGCTCCAGATGGTTTGGATATGAGTATGAATTTCTGTGCTCAGACTACTGATTTCCTCAACACTGCTATCTTCAATTGTACTTAATAAAGCATGCAGCCACAAGATGGCACTGTAGAGTGTCTGGCACAAAATTCAAAGACGGAATTAGTCATCATGGTGAAGAACAAGGCATGGTCATTACATGGAGCTCACTGATATTTAAAGATGAAGGATCTCACCTGTTCGAACTGCTTGAGTGTGTGAAGCTGAAGAGGAGGAGAGTTGTCTGTTTCATCACTACACAGATCTAAACAAGAGAAACACGTACATTTAAAAACACTAATTTTTTTTGGATTCTTTATTTTATCAGGTAATATCAGTTGACAATTTCTCATTTACAATGATGACCTGGCAAGAGGCCCCTGCAGGAAGAAAGATAACAAATAAATAATACATATACAAAAATTCAACATCTGATCAGATGCATGCACTGCAGACACAACAACAAAAAACACATTAAATGAATGCAAAAAGGAAGTAAAACTACCAGAAGGATGCAAAACTAACACAAAAAAGGTAAAACAACCACAGACACACAAAATGAATACAAAAAGATCCAAAACAAGCACAAAGACACACAAAATGAACACAAAAAGACCCTAAATATTTATAAAGAGATACAAAATGTAAGCACAAAGACGTGAAACAACCACTAAGAGACACAAAACCAATACAAATTATGGAAAACTACAAAGAAATGCAAATTAATGCAAAAAGATGTAAAACAACCAAAGAGACAAAAATAAATATAAAACCAACCAAAAAAAACTACAGACACAAAACAAATACAAAAAGACCCTAAGCAACCATAAATAGACTTAAAACATATGCAAAAAGACATTAAATAGTCATGAAGAGACGCAAAACATAAGCACAAAGACCCAAAATAACCACAAAGACACAAAACCAATACAAAAAGACATAAAAGAACCACAAAGAGACATAAATTGAATACAAAAAGAGCATAGACAACCATAAATTGACTTAAAACAAATGTAAAAAGAGCCTAAATATTCACAAAGAGACGCAAAATGTAATCAGGAAATGTGGAAATCATATGAGAGTCGATGTCTGATAAAAAAAAGTAAGCTACATACCTGTCATGTGACCTGTGAGTTTGGATGATGAATCTTCTTCCACAGTACTATCAGAGACACAGCAGAAATAATTGTCAGCATAAATAACAAAATATGAACACGGTGCACAAAAAACGACAGTGATAAATGAAACCTACAGCAGTTGCCCATTCCAGCATTTATGGCATACAAAATAACAACTAATGCTCTTATTTTGTGATCCTGTTAAACAAAGAGCTCTACATAAATTTAAAAAGCCACTAAAATCTTCTCTCTATAACAGCATGATCTCATTTGCACCTCTGTAGGGGATTGTGGGGTCCTCAGGGAGACCCAGCAGGGGACAGAAGGGATGTGAGGTGTTGGGAAGAACCACTGAAGGTCAGAGTTCAACTGAGTCTTTCTGCACAAATGTCTGCAGCCCACAACCCCAAAGGGGGGGAGTTTACACTGCAGTTAGTCTTAATCTGGTTACAACCATCTCTGATTAGACTGCAGGCAAACACACTGAATGATTTGCATAAATGACTGTCTGATTGGCAAATTCACTCTAATTAAACAAAGTGACCCTGACCATACACTGTTAAAAAAAAAGTCTAGCAGCAACGGGGGGAATATGGTGGAATACTGTAATGCTTACAAATCTGTTAAAACTATGAAAACAGTAAGTAGCAAATATCTGTGAAATAATAATCTATTTTTTAAGTTATTTTAAGACAGTAAAAAGTGTAATTTTACAGTCAAACTCTATAAGAACAAATTACTACACATAAAAATACAGTCCATGGGCAAATTAATATTTTTTTCTGTGATTTTATGAGATATTATCTGTAATTTAACAACAAAAAATAGCATGTAGTAACATGACAGTTAAAAAAAAAACTTCAGTCCTTAATATATTATGCACAATGTTTCTTTCAAACAGCAAATATCTCTAAAGTAGTAACATTTTTGTTGATTCCAATAAGCTTTTAAAAATAGTATTATTTTATAGTCAAATGTGTCAAAGGATGATTCACAATTTGTAAAAATGACTCAAACCAACAGATGAAAGTGAAAATCAAAACAGATTCAATAAATAACAAGAAAAGCCCTCACAGAGCACAATACTCCGCTAAGGCTGCTCAGTCTTTGTATGATTTCTGACGGACAAGTCCCAATAAGTCTGCAGTTGTGATTTGTAGAAGGATCGCAATCGTGTAATTGTCAGGAGGCAGCTGACGTAGCGTTCACTTGTTGTCATAGTTACAGTGACGCTGTGCCACTATCTCGCAATGATACAGAAATATTTAACAAATCCGTGGATCCAGACTATAAGCCGCATCACTGCCAAAATATAATCAGTCCGACCTTCTCCGAAAATTTTAATCAAATCCTTTAGTCCATTTTTGAGCAATGTTGCACACAGGCGGAAGGACAAACATATTGTTATCGTCACATAACTTAGTTCCTTGTTGGAGTGATAATAAAAAAAAAATCATGAAAGAGGTGTCGACACAAAACCCTTCAGGTTTATAATAAAAGTACAACCACTAGTGGGCCCTTCCACAGAAAAACCTCAGTGATTGAGCCGAAGGTAAGGTTAGGTTAGGTTGTTGTTGATTATTGTCCCCAAGTACTTGTACTGCTGGACAACTTCAGCAGCCAGACCATGAACAAAAACAGGACGAACAGGTCCCTTCTTTAGTTTTGGACATTTACGCTCAAGTATGATTGTGCACCAATCTGTGACATGAACAACACAATGACAAAGTCCTCTGCAAACCTAATGTTGCTCTGTCCTCATATTGACTGTCACCCATTTGTACATAGAACACATAAAAGAGGACAAACCCTGGGGGGGAAACAGTGGAAGATATAAAGCTCATCGATACAATGCCAACCACTCTCACTTTTTGGGATCTGTCAGTTAAAAATCAACCAGCTGTGATATTAGGGTCAGTGTTGTAAAAGCATAAAACTGATGAGTCCATCTGCTGAAATGTGAGGTTGGACACAGTTAAAAGCTTTGGAGAAATCAATAAAGAACTGTCTTTATTCCCTCCAGATGTCCCAGAACCATGCTATGTCTAGTGCATATGGCATCCTCAACAACTCTGCCTGACCTGTAAGCAAACTGTAGTGGGTCCAAATTCACCTGAGCTGCCCCCACAATTTCATTTTCACTGATTTTTCTCAAAACCAGTGCTGCAGGGCGGCTTAGAAACAATCACAGATTCTCTCCAGAGGTGAGGACCCTTAAGAAGCTCAAGTAATTTTGTAAAGTAGTCAACCACCATTACTGCCTAGGCCAGTACTTTTCCTCTCTTTCACCTCCCTGGAAGAGCTTTAAAACCATGTCCCTAGGCACATGTCCATCTGCTCTGAGCCAGCATTTATATATACAGACAGTTCCCTACTAAAATCAGGAGTGCACGTGGACATTATGCACAGTTTTGGCCTGTTAATGCATACACTTAACCCTGTAAGACCCTGTATGACCCAAATCTATCTATCTATCTATCTATCTATCTATCTATCTATCTATCTATCTATCTATCTATCTATCTATCTATCTATCTATCTATCTATCTATCTATCTATCTATCTATCTATCTATCTATCTAGACAGATAGATAAATAGATAGATACATAGATGTATAGACCCAAATATAGAAACAAATTAGCAAAAAATAAATAAATTAAAAAAAAAAAATTCTGTATTTTTTGCTATATATACATATATATATATATATATATATATATATATATATCAAAAAATACAGAAAAAATATATAACCAAATATAGAAAAAAAGAGCAAAAAGTACGAAAAAAATAAAAATATATAATATATAGAAAAAAATAAATTAAACACAACAAAAAGCACTTGTGTGTATATATACAGTGAAACAGTAAAAAATAAAACAAAATACATTATATATATATATATGCACAATATAATATATAATAATAATTTAAAAATATAAAATTGATGTATTGTATAACAGTGGGTTTTACGGGGTTAACATGTAAATTGTTGTTTTTGCTCTGTGATTTTAACAGTTACAATCTTCAAGGAATTACAGGTAAAAGCTATTATAAAGCTTCCTTTTTTGTTTACAGTGTGGCCTCCACACGCAGACATATGGACACCTAGTAGCAGCATTTGCTCCCTGGTTTGCCTGCTGCTTCCTCACTGTCCACCAGGCCTGTTCTGTCCATCGCTTCCTCCTCTCCAGTCTGTGCATTGTAAATTCTTTAGACAGCTGCTGGCTCAGAAAATGTAAAGACAGTTGCTGCATGCCAGGTGGATAAATAGCCTACATGCTGCATTATTGAGGTGGGCAGGGCAGCGTAGGCACATTTTAGGCATTTTTTTCTCCATGCAAGCATCAGTGGGATGATCCATGTGTGGCCATGGAGGACTGACTGCAGTAACCCACATCTGACACATTGCATAAACAATCTGAATCAACATGAGAAACTGTGAAAGACTGTGAAAACCTTGAAGGAATGTAATCTCAGTATTCACTTCTAGGACAGCTGCGTTAAGTGTCTCCTGGTCCCTACTGGCCAAATTCACAACCAGGTCCTTTAAATAGCCTATTTACTGCATCGCGATTTGTGATTTCTCCAAAGTAGGACACAACTAGCGCATCTCTAGTCACGTATTTGACCAGAAAACCTACGGAAATTAGCTATACTTGAAGGAAAATACAGAAATCTGGCGCAACCCACCTATCAGTTTAAATTTGTATCGCCAGCGGCCTCAATAGCTTCATCCATAAAGCATGCAGGAGGCTACAGTAGTCAATGTGATGCAGCTGCTTCTGAGAAAATGGCCTTTATTTGAGCAGAGGATGGATGACTGCTAGGATCAGCAGTATGTGGCAGACAATACACAAAACACCCAAATTGTATCCAAAAAAAAAAAAAAAAAAAAGATGCGTTCATGAGCCCAAACCCCAGCTGGTTCGTGTGTCGTGTTGTGTTCAGATTGCTGCGGTTCTCCCCCCGAAAACAATCGGCTTGATGCCCGCTCACCTCTCTGGATCTCCCCAGATCTGCTCCGGCGGCGATGAGCTCCAATCCATAAAGGCTGCTCCTTCAGTCATCCATGCCTTCAAACCGTCCGTAGCTCATTTTTAAAGAGAAAACACGGCAGCCACACCGGGACGCGGTATCTGCAGCGGTCGAGGCATCGCTCAGGTCTGAGGGGGTGTGTGAGGGTGGAAATAAAAGCCCCTCATCCCTCAGCAGAGCCCCGCTGGTAGAGCAGCCCACCGCAGGACCTGCTGCCAAAACTGAATATTCTGTTAAAGATACAGCTCTCACATTGTCTGTGCATTTTCTGGAAAAATTACATTTCCCGAAATAAAATTACAACCCTGTTTCCAAAGCAACATGTAAACTACACTGTAATTATAAAAAAAAAAAAAAAAAAAAAATTGTGAAAATCTGGCACCAAAGGTCAAATAAAACCAACTTAAAACAGCGAAAACTATCACATTAATATCACTGTAAAAACAGCACTAACAAAAACAAGCACTTGTAAAATAATTATATTTTTCAGCAAATCTGATCACAGTGCAACTGTGTGTTTTAAAGTCACACATTGTAAAAGGATTAAATATGATGTTTGATTTTTTTCATTTTGCAATCACCATATAAATTAATACTTTTTTCTGTAATTTTATGTGATATTATCTGCAACTTCACTATAAAATAATAATAAACAGCTTAAAAATATTTCTGAATTTTCGATCTTTTATATATATATATATATATATATATATATATATATATATATATATATATATATTCTTGTAATTAACTGTAAAATATGGCAAAATATCAGTAAATTAGGAAAAAAAATTCAGTTTAAAAAGTGTAATTTCAATGTCAAACACTGCAAAAAAATACAAAAAAATTTGCCAAAAAATGCACATTTTTGAAATGTATATTATTGACAATTTTGATTTTTTTTTTTACAGTCAACATGTAATTATCATTTTTTTAGGAGATATTTTTGTAGATTAACGAAGCAGGGAAAATCTGTAAAATAATAGTAAATTACTATTGAAAATTTTGCTTTTTTTAATGTTTTAATACAGAGTAGCATTCCATTTTTGCTAAAATCTTTAAAAAATAGTGATGTAGTCCTGCTCTTTATATTTTACATATTTGTATATTATATAGGAACAAATGTTTAACACTGAAAGCTGCACAAGGTGGAACTCATAGGCTACTTAGAGCTTTAAAAAATTTTTTTTGCATATTTTTAATAGTTTTTACAATGTTTTTACAATACAATTTTATAGATTTTTACATAGAAAAAATTTACAAAAACAGAATTCTTTGTCTATTGTAAAAAAAATAGAATTTTCCAATTGCAAATAACCATAAAATTGTTATTTTAAAAAATGAAAATATTTTTTGACACACAAATCATTATATCTATCAACTATCTTTCTATATCATTATAAATATTAGTATTTTATATTATAGACAATTTCATTGCTTTCATACATGTAAATATTAAAAATTTAATATTAAAAAGGGTTTAAAAATAGACATAATCTCATGTAAAATTAAGACTAGAAAATGCATTTTAATCATGGAAAATTGCAGTGTTTTTATGAGATACTTGTTTTCTATTATTTTACTTTTTTGTTTGTTTGTTTTTGTTCTTTGTAGTGTGGACGACACAAATCTATTTAAATTTTCCATTACAGGGTTCTCAGATACTACTTAAAAGCAAAAGTAAATAAGCATAATCAGATTTTATGGGATTTGATTTTTTTTATCCTCCTCTTTCTTTTTTTTTAATAAAATATTGATGCATAGGTGGAGGTGAAGGTAATTTCATTTCACGAATTTACTGTTAATATTTTCTACTATTACAATTGCAACATTAACCTCATTTCTCTATTGAAAAGCATTTTGGGTCAATATCTGTCATTTTAAATGTTCTATTCAAGTAATAATGACTTGATTTGACTTGGATTTAATCACTGCCTTAACTGAAAAGATGAGTGTTTTTTTCTACCGTTTACAGAGGTGGTCTCATGGCCTTAAGCCACATCTGCTCTTATACAGCATAAATCTGTACAATTATGTTTGAATACCTGGATTGGGAAGAACTGGCATGCAGTCCAGCTGTGTATCCCCTCTGTCCCAAATGAAAACACTAATTTAGATGTTGTGAGGTTCTGGGATGTCCCACACAGCTGCAGAGACTGCTGATTATTTTATCAGTTTGAAGATAGTGATGTTGGGGGACGCTCCAGAGGAACCAGAGGGATTAGGGGGACATAGTTAATGAGATTATGTAATAGTTTGCTTGAGCAGTCGGTAACAGCAAGAGGGTGGGGTGAGGGATACAGCTTAGGTAATCTTGTTACAACTGAAGTGTAACTCTCCCCTAGAACATAGACACAAAAGAAACAGCTACATATGAGATGACCTAGCTACTAGCCGAACATGAAGAACAAATAATCATTTCTTTTACCTAATAAAGGAATTAAAAAAAAAACATCAGGGTAAAAATGCTCAGTTGTACATGATGGTTACTGGGAGTCTGTTTAGATGTCACTTCAAGGAGAACATCACATTCTTCCAACCAGAAAATGTCTCTGTGGTTCTTTACACGTGGCAGCATGCAGTTTATTTTTACCACAGCGCCCTCTACTGGACGGTAGTTGCCATTTAGTCATTCTGCAGCTCTTTGTGGAAGGTGTGTGAACCTTTGTGCAGACTGATGAGCCAGCATTGTTGTGTGAGGGCTACAGTGTGTAGAGTCCAAGCTGACTTTGTTTAATTTGGACTGCAAGAGAGGATCTTGCTGCTTGTGTTGTTATTTATGATGGAGGACAAATTAGAATGTGGCATCCTGTACCAATATCTAGATAGGCTACTTGTTATTGCATACAGCATATACATAAGTGAGACAATTGTGTTTTTATTGGTATTATTATTATTATTTGGGTTTACATTTAAGAAAAAAAGTCCAATTTTGGAATTCTACTCAGGTAGTTGGTTGGAACTGAAAGTACATTTGACATCCAACAACCAAACCTTCTCCACTGCAACTTCTTTTGTGTCTTTTATCTGACACAGTTTTAGTATTTAATGTATTTGATCTTTGTGATTACAGACAGAAAAACCACTGCACCAAAAACCATTTAATTCTTACTATTTACTTAAAGTATCCGACACTGTTCTAAAAAATGCTCTGTCAAATTGAAGGCAAAACATTCTGGATATAAATAGTTACAAGTAAATTTGGTTGCCAGTGTAGGAAGTTTATTTTACTTGATGTCTGACTTATGCACAAACTGTCATTGTATCACAAAAAACCTTGGAACAACACTGAATAAACTAAATTCAAGCATCCTAGTTGATGCGAAAGCAGCCTATAGATAAACATGCTTTTGTATTTGGTCAGCAATAACTCAAACTAAGACAAAGTTGCTAGAGAACAGATTTAAAATATAAACAAGAGTAACTAGATGTTTGATGTGAATATAAGAGTACTGCAAGAGTAAAGTGACAAGAGGACTGCTTGTGATCCCCAAACTACTCATGGTGGGAAATAATGGTTACGAAGGGTGAAAGAATTACAGCCAAATAAACAACAAAATAAACCTAGTTTTTCTCTTTTTTCAGTGGGCTATAGACATTAAAAATCCACCAATGTGTCGGCTTGTGCTTTCATCAGGATGTGGAGACACAAAGACACAGTGTACTGGCAATTACAGCAACTGTCACAGGTGTCCAACACTGAGCACCTGCATCATTTTCTCTCTCTAGTCCTCTGGGGGCACAAGAGAGGAAACACAAAAGCAAGGCCCTCTGTTGACAGACACTTTCTGAGCTAAGGATGATGTAGAAAAGGGAAGATCAAATGCACATTAGGAAAGCAAACATTTAGATCAACATCTGTCACTAAGATGAAACCTGAAATACAGATGCACTCAAGCACCGTCAGTATATACAGTATATATTCTCAATGAGGAACTCGGGTTGAGCACGCTCCAGGAAATCAACTTAAGGAGATAAAAACATTAAAACAATTACCTTAATTTGTAACCTATATCATGTTTTTCAAGTTATTAAAGCCAATAACCTAAAGTTATTAGCTTTGAGGCCCAGGATGGAGACAAAATCACGTTTGTGCCCTGAAGCCCATCACTTCCCTTGAAGAGGATTTTGACCTTGTATCTGTCTTTTAGTCATGACCTGGGTTGGAAATTAGGGTCATTATTCTTTATTTTTGTCTTCTTGTCTTGATATTTCTGAGTGTTTTTCCCCTCTAAACATCCCTTGAGTGTGCTAAACCTGATTTCTTCATTTAAGATACCATAAACTGATATTGTTGTTGTTGGAGTGAATCTTTATTTGTGGCTTTATCTTAGTTACTTATGTTGATCTAAATGTTTGTTTCCTGTTGTCTACACCATCCCTACCGAGGAAAGTGTTTTTCA
Organism: Amphiprion ocellaris; assembly: GCF_022539595.1. Taxonomy (NCBI): domain Eukaryota; kingdom Metazoa; phylum Chordata; class Actinopteri; family Pomacentridae; genus Amphiprion; species Amphiprion ocellaris. The sequence goes on along the minus strand of NC_072775.1, from coordinate 14,763,266 downwards.
ACAGCCTGTGAGAGGGCTTTAGTTTTGTATTTCCTGCGTTGTATTAGTTGTATGATGCTCCCAGAGGACAAAAGAGAGAAAATGATGAATGGAGTCAGTGTTGCACACTTGTGGGTACTGCAGCTGTAATTGCTAGATTTCTTTGCATCTCCACAGCCTGAAGAAGATGCAGTGGATACTTGTTGGTGTGTGTGTTTTTTTTTATTGGCTGTTTACCTGCAAAACCCAGCTTGAGTGTCTGGACCTGAAATTTTGATGCCATTTTTTTGCTGCAATTATTCTGTCCTCCTTGATAATATTAGATTTGGTCAGATAGATAGAGACAGATATCGAGATATATGTAAAACTGTTAATTATTTGCATTGAGATGTCAAAAACAAATCACCCTCCAACGGACATATTGTCTTTTTTGACCTTTTTTTTTCAGATTCCTAATACTATAAAAAAAAATAATAAAATCTGCCCTCTTCAAGTATGTAAGTAGGGAGGAACACCTCGGAATATAAAATGCATTATACCCCCACCACTGCAATGACCTCCATAGTAAACACATAACTGAATTCATACATTTCTGACAATGTCACAATTGTGACACTGTCTGCATTTCATCGTTTTATTGAATAAATCAAACTGACAACAGTTCACAGTTAGTTATTATGTGATTTTCAGTACTTGGACCCCACTTCGCTGCATAGGACTTTTTCATAAACTAAAAATATATTTCTAAATATTTAAGAGCAACCTGAAAAAGATTTTTATTTACTGAACTTTATTTGGATGCTCAATTTATTAGAAATAAAGTAGCATCCAACACAGTGGCATCTACTCTTGATGCATGTGACTTACACCTATAAAACATAGTCAGCATAAATATTACCTTAAATCAAACACTTTTTCTCATTAGTTCTATCTCAAGCTGTGAAATGATAATTTTAAATCATAGATTACTTAAGGCAGATTTGTACTGTGACTACTGTGCTAAGCTAATTTGAATCTTTTCTGTGCTATGTGGTTCAGCTGCAATGACCGCAGCAGACACTAGAGGTCCCTATAAGACTGCAGAAGCATTTAGCTCATATGTGGCCCTATCTCCCTCCTCTTGTGAGCAACATAACAACACATTCCTAGTTTTACACAGTAAAGCTTCATTCATCAATCATTCCATCCACAAATCCAGCAATCTCAGTATTCATCCAATCACATCAAATACACAAAGTCTGCATCATCAACACAATCTCAAATCTGATTTTATCTTCCAAATGTATTTCCCTCACATCAAAGTCTTCTTCCCAAACACCACTTTGGGTCCTGTCTTGGTCCCTCGTGGTTCTGCAGAGATGATCCAGATGGCAGGAGCTTTCATGAAGTCCCTGTCCAGCACCTTGTTCTCTTCTGCCCGGGCCATTGCCTCCAGTTCAGGAGAGGTTTCTGGGGACCAATCTGCCATGAACTTATCCTTGGCCTCACAATAGTTCACCACCACTTCCTCTGGCTGCTCCCCGAACAGCCAGTCTGAAAAACAAAAATACAGCCAAGAGGGTGGAAAGGAGAGAAAAGCACTGTCAGGAAGAATATTTACTATCTTCCAATTTACTTATTCTGCTTTCTAGAAGCTAAAAGTAGAGCAACAAACCTGCACAGTCATGGATGAGGTCTTTGATGAGGTGGCCGATGATGGCATAAAGAACAGACAGCACGATGAAGACGGCCATGATCAGGTAGAGGACGTAGGTAGGCAGGTGGATAGCATCCCGAGAAGGTGGGATGTAGGATTCAAAGAACACAGTGCCATCGTCCTCCTTGAAACGAACGTTTAAACTGTCCTCTGGTGGATCCATCGCAGCCTCGTAGTCTCTGCTGTCAGCCAGTGAGTCCACTTAATGTCTCAATGTCATCGCTGTATTAAGAACGCAGCATAAAGATTTAATCTTACAGCGCGTTCTCTGCAACGACAACACAAACAGATCAGGGAGGAACACTGTATTGTCCAACTTTAAAAGTAACACTGCAGTGCTCTTACATAAGGCAACAGCAAAGCTACTCAAAGTTAAGCAACTAAAGTATCAGTGAATAAAAGACATTTACATACAATTTAATTTCCAGTCTTTTGGCTAAACACTACAATAAGCAAGTCGGATTTGAATTAAACGTACATTCATATAGCTATATCGCACCTTGAAGAGTTTTTCATTTTGTTTCCCTGAACAAACTCCTTATCTGTCTGTCTGTGGAGCTACGCAGAAGGAAATTAGATTAGCTGCAGCGGCTTGAGGTAGACTGCTCAAGGTCAGAAGAATGACTGTGAGTACAGGATCTCAATGAAGTGGAGCATTTACCTGCTACATCTATCTATCTATCTATCTATCTATCTATCTATCTATCTATCTATCTATCTATCTATCTATCTATCTATCTATCTATCTATCTATCTATCTATCTATCTATCTATCTATCTATCTATCTATCTATCTATCTATCTATCTATCTATCTATCTATGTATTTCATGCTTACATCAGCATTGACCAGTATTTAAAATGGCTGTTGTACAATAATCCTTGGCATTTATAAATAAGGTCATTGCCGCTGACACAACCAGGTATTAGAAGAAGGTAAGATGGATTAACGAAAGCAGACAAGACACAACAACACACTTGTATGTTTCAGTTGTTTACTTGAGAGAAGCTTAGTCCAACACCAGAACAGGAAAACTGATGTATGTTTACTTCAGGAACACATCAGCACGTCATATAATGGGGACGGTTTCACTGGTCAGTGTGGAAAATGCTTAAAAAGTCAGTTCATACTTCATATTTTGCAACATGTTCAGCCTGGTCTTATACACAAAGTCAACATTGCGTTCTCACATAAACATCTTTTTACATATTTCATTTACATTTTGTAGCTTGACAAACTGGGTAGCGAATATTAAGACAGTAGAATATAATTAATCTGGACCACGTTTACATTTAAAAAGAGATGAAAGAAAGTATTTTCTTGTAAAATCAGTACAAGCTATACCTATAGTATCTGCTTTTACATAAAACAAAGCTCTATTACAGCAAAGAAAACACTGATCACTGCACCGAAATGATAAAAACTGATATGAACTGCTGCTGTGACAAAGTGATGAGAACTCAAAGGGAAGTGACGTAAGGGGCGGCGGGGCAGGCAAAGGTTACACTATGGATAGATATTCTTTTATCTCCAGGGCATGATGGAGCAATGGCGCTTCTCAGAGGAGGAGGAGTGAACGGACGGCCTTGGTGGAAACCCGGCAGCGGTCCGTCCTTTTCTTTCTCCATCCTCAGCTTGTCATTGTCCAGCTGCTTAGTGGGATTGCTGAGGCACCGCTCTTCCTCTATTTCTCCTCGTCCTCCCTCTGAGTCATCCTCCACTGGTTTGGGCCCGAACATCCAGTCTGGGAGGAGAAAACAACAAGCTTACGTTAAATAGAGTCATGTGTTTTCGTGGCTTCTCAGTGAGAGTTTTAAAGGGGCACTCCAGCAAGTCAAAATGGTCGACAAAGCCTGTTTTACAAACTGGAGAAGTGGACATTTACCAGTCCATGGAGGCCTAATTATGGTGCAATTGAGGTTACATCTACATCAATACATTTGCATTTATTTTAAAACACCATTTTAATTTGAAATAATTTCCATTTCTTAGTAACTCCTAAAATGCATCATATGACCGTTCATGGACTCTGGGCATGTGAATGTTGGTGTAAACGTGAAGCAGGAGGTCATTTGTGTTGTTGTTGAATAATACAATAAAGGAACAGCAATGGTGAAAAGTAGGACCTGAGATGTCCTTAATTGCACAACTAGTTCCACAATTAAAGTGTGATGTGTCAGGTACAAAATGTGTAGATGAATATCTGTGCAATTGTTTCCCAAAAGTCTGCAGCAACGGGATTTTCAAAGTAAAACTGGGCCAGCAGTGCTTCCAAAAGTCTCACTTTCAGGCATCCAATAACACCAGAGTTGTATATGTGAGGTGTCACAAGTTATGTGTTTTAAATGTAAAATGTATTATTGTGGATGTAATCTCAGTTGCATCATGGGAAATGAAGGATTCAGTGTCTTTAGAGCTTTACCAGTACTAACCATCAGGCTTTAATATTACCAGTTCATTTGTTTTCTGCAAGCTCCCCAGCTTAGTGGAAGTGCACTACTAAATTGCCAAAGTGCCCCTTTAAGATGTTATTTTAGCAGCAGCCAATTGCTCAGAATTGCTCAGTTTTCTGGCATTCACCTTAACGGAGTAACAAAGACACAGTTGGGAAGGATTTCCTCTGTGCACAAACCACAGGGCGAACGTGAAGGAAACTGTCATCAGACCACAAAGTCAGCCAAAAAGGTTAAAAAAGGAAAGTACAAAACACTGATGCAGCCTGAGCTCAAAAGCTGAGGGACAGAAAGGATTCAAAGCCACCACAGACATGAATGTTGGAGTGGACGGGTAAGTAAGAGAGGGGGCATGAGTTTGGGATGTTCCTGCTGGGAATGTTACCTGCCAGGTCATGCATCAGGTCATTAATGAGGTGTCCCACTATGGCGTAAGTGGCCACTACGACCAGCATCACCCCCACTAGGACATAGACTACACTGCGTGGCAGAGGAATAGCATCTCTCGCCGGGGGAATGTAGTCCACAAAATAGGCCTCCTCCTCCTTCCTTCTGGAGAACTGGAGGAGCTGTCGGTGCTCAAACACCAGCTGTGTGAGGTTCAAAAGCAGGGCTCCTCCTGAGGCGTTCAGGGACGCAACCTGTTGTTGGCTCATAGTTTGGCTGCTTTGTCTGTTTAAAGAATGTGTGGAAGCTCCGAGGCTGTTTCTTTGGGTGATTTATTGCCTTGCTGCAGATCCCAGCTTCTTCAGTGCACTGTGAACATTTGGAAAGCAGGTGATGCGCCAGAGAGGAGGAGGGAGAGGAACTGAGCATTAGAAGATTTGGAACATTTTCTTGAAGCTGGGAAGAGTGACAGAGTTGAGTGACAGGTGGAAATGTTACCGTGGTTTTATAATATGAACGCTGTCTTTCAGTAGTGACAGTTTTCGGTCACAAAGTGGCTCCACAGAAAAAAAATGTAGTTCACCAGACAAGTGATACTATATGTGTGTCAATTCTGCTAATCTTTCGTCTAGACTTAAATCCCAGCATTCCTCCTTGTAGTCTTTCACACAGGGGTCCTCGGTCATATTTCCAGGAGAGCGAAGAGTGTGAGACAGAGGAGAGGTGAATATAGGACAGACAGAGTTAATAGGATTGAGTCTGTCATAGAGCAATATCAGCTTTCCATCTGCAGGGATTAGAGATATGAGCGAGGAGAGGTGGACAGTAATACCCTAAAGAGGCTTACGGTCGTCCATGGCCATGTTGCATATAGATATGAAATGATACATATATTACAGTGAAACCGCTTCCTCATGGGTTTAAACTGGCATCATGTTACAGATATGCCATATTTTAAATTCATCTTAGGCACAGCAGGTCCACTACTTATATTCTATAAATATCTTGTCACATAATTCACTGATACTATATTTTCACGGCTCATTTCTTGCTTCATTGCAGAGCAGATGGTAATATTTCAAAACACAATCTGATGGATAAATATTCCTATGCGTAGAAAAAGTGTACATCAACTTACATGAAGTAAATGACAAAGAACAAAACACCAATTATCTTTCTAAAAGAAGAAACATGACAAAATGCTAAACATGAAAAGAGATAAATGGGGAAAAATTAAAGAAAAACAAAACTCACCTGAAGTCAAAACATGAAATTTCTCTGTAGCTCTTCTCTTCTGGATGAAAGGACTTCCAAACTGGTGTGTATTGTATGGAGACGGTTCTGGAAATAACCACAAAGACACAGCAGAGAGTTAAGATCATGTAAACAAAAGGGCTTCTGTATTTGCTGCTGTATCACAGCAAACCACAAAACCCCACCATCATTGTTTCTCTCTGCAAGTGGGCAGGCAAGCAGTGATCCAAAAACGTATTTTTATCCTCTCAGGTCTTCTTGGTGCAGCATCAGGACGCAGATGATTTCCTCTAGGACTGAGGCTCATTTTCTTTTTGTGTCTGTAGTCTGATGAACTGAGAGATGATAAACTGCCATTCAATGATGGTGACGGCTACGTTTGCAAAGAGAATGAACCAGGAGACCGGGTGCAGGCCGTAGTAGAAGGTATGCATGATGAGATGTTGAAAAAAGACGCAAAAGGATAAGGAGTGACAATCAAATCTTCTGGCAAAGGAGAGGCAGACAAGACGAGGTGAAAAAGCAATGTCAAGTGTCTGAATGTGTCTCACGATGAGCCTGTCAGGGGAGTAACGCCGCCTGCGTCAGTATCAAGGTGTTCCTTAGTAATCCAGGATTTAGTTGACACTGTCACCAGCAGCAGCTTTTCACCGAGTCAGCAGACAGTAAAACTGAAGATGGAGTTCATTTAACATCATTTAGCTAAAGAATCTGGTGGTAGATTTACACTGCCAGCAATAACCAGAACTATAGAACAATTCACAAATAACAAAAATAAACACAATTAATTGTATTTTCTTGTGCTAAAGTTTTAGATAATCTCCCAGCATTACCTGTAAGAGGGACTTCTTCCTCATTTACTTGCAGGATTCACTTAGATTAGTATTTTATTAAGTTAAGGTGGATTTCCAAGTCTTCTCCAAGTAAAAAAAAAGAAAGAAAAATAAAAAGCAGGGTGAATGTAAATGCGACCCCACAGTAAGCACTAGAAGCTGAACTGCTCTTGCAGACTAGTCCTAAGCGAAATAACTTCCAGTCATTCAGTCAGCTAGATCCATATCGACTCCGACTGCCTCAGGCCGGGGTGACCACCTTTTTGGGTTTGTCTTCTGGCTCCATTATCCACTTGAAGTAGACATCGCTCAAGATGAAGCCCCAGTAGACGACGGTTAGGGAGGTGTTGACGGTCATGATGGCGATAATTAAAGGGTGCAGCATGGTGGCGGACTGGGTGGACTCTTGAAAATCTGTGTTGCCTTCAAAAAAAAAACAGTATCTGCTGTTTGGGTGAAGGATTGTCTACTAGTAGAATCACCTCTCTGCCTGCTTCTACTGTCCTCGTGGACTCCCCACCCCTCTCCACTCTCTCTTTCTACTGGTCACTAAGTTTCTGTGGCAACAGCAGCATAATCCTCTTCAGCAGCTTTGTTACAGAAGATAAAGTTGCATTAGATGTAAACCTGCTTTACAAATGTTATTCATCCATAAGATGTTGTTGCGTAATGTACATATTTATTCCTGCATACAAAAGACTGGTATAAAACAATACTTTGATATGGAAACTGTACAGTAAGTGCAACAATGATTACACCCTGACTGAAAAAACATAATCTTTGTAGTGAACTTTATGTTCTCTGGCAGATATAATCCACAATCTAATCAAGGCTGGAGACATCATACTGAGGAGTTCTTAATCTTACCCCAAGCAGGACAGATGGCTCCTTAAATGAACCCCAGGGGCCACTAGAGCCAGGCGACACTTCCCAAACAACATGTGGGGTATGACCCAGATTTTGTTGACCTTCTGTCATTTCAGACTCATCTCATGAAACCTAGAATCCACCAACTGCATGATAATACAAGTGATGTGGAGAAAGTTTTCCAGGAAAGATATTGCTGAAACAGAAAAGTTTGGCCTCCAGCAGGTGGCAGTCTGTACAAGCACAGAGTGAATGGTGAACGACTACAGATGATATGACTTGATTGGGCTCTTGATATCACGTACAATCACCTGTCTGGAGATTTTGCTGTGATCAGTTATATCTAGTCCACCAAATGCGTAATTTGCGCATGACGCGCGGATCAGCATTCTATTACCTGAACTTTGAGCTACTCTCCCTTTAAATTCTCACTCATTATACGTGACTCTTGGGTTGAACTTTGAATCCTACTAGATAGCAGACTGACTGGAGCAGCAGCGTTGCTTCATCACAGATCAAAAGGCAACGAGTGACACTCCTTTAAATCATCTCCTTCCCTCGGCAGCGGTGGAGAGGGCGCTGACCTTTAACATGCACCGTTTCATCACCAATGAACGTGTGTAGCTGGGAATATTTCTACCCGGACAGTTTTTAACATACAGCGAAGAGGTCAAGCGACACGTTTGCAAGATGAGGCCGCCGGTGGAGGTCAGCGTGTTTCTCCTTTCTCTCCTGGCTCCTGGAGTTTTGTACACAATGAACAACATCCCTGCGTTTCAGGAGTAAGTGTGCGCACTCTGATAATTTAATCACTTCTTGGCCTGCTGTATGGAGTCATTGTACGGTAAATCCGCTGATATTAATGAACTGATGAAGCGGCCCTCTGCCTGAGGGGAAAAGGGAATTTATTGAAGGCGTGTTTATCCTGAGGTGACCCAAAGCTGCCGCTGTGAATTTTAAAGCGTAACAGAAACCGAGATTCACACAAACCCTGAAAATACAATGAATTAGAAATAGCATAAACTCAAACTACTTATTTAAAAGTAATGAGTTAACTATGACTTATTTCCTTACTCAGATCATGTGGCTCGAACAGTCTTCTTAACCTGACCACTGTTACATCCCAAATAATAATGAGCTTTTGAATTTCACCAAAGAAAACCTGCCACTGAAATGAGAGTGGGTACATCTGGAAAAGTAGTAGGAGAGTTTGGATCCAATAAAAGAAACCTGAGATGAGTATTTTCTGTTATAAAAATGGGTGACATTGCAGGTTATGGAGGCAGTAAATGGATTTCAGTGCTGTCTACAACCTATAAAGCTTCTAACCTCCTATTTTTGACGACAAACCTGAGTATGAGAGAAATTAAAGCATATTTATAAATCACATAATGAAACCTGCAAATTGCTTTCCAAATTCAAAGCAGCTAGAACCAGTGAATAGTGAGCATTTGTGCCAAAAACAAAGATAACTTACAGGACTAACTGATCAATAGACTGGCCCCTGATTCATTTGTCATCTGTTAATTAATTAAAATGGATTATTAGATTAATTGCTCAGCTTGGCAGATGTAGTCTTGTACAGAACAATTGATCCTACTACTGTGACCATCACTGCTATTTCTCAGGCCTCTTCCAATCCTGGGACTGGGGATGGTCATCCTGGGATCTGTTCTTCTCCTCCTCCTCCTCGCTGTGCGACACAAGACGAAAGTGGACCCTTTATTCTACGGTACAAGCAGACAAATGCACACTTTTAATATTACTGAGTGAAATGATTGTGGAGTTTTATTTAATTTTGCCTCTGTGTGTCCAGTGTTTGCAGAGTTTTCCTTCACCTGCATGGTGGGCTTGACTAACGCGTTAGAGCAGGATGGGTTCATTTCTGGCTTCATGAGCTTCTACATAAAGAAGGTAAGCTGTCCAATACTGAGATTAACTTCAGCTTTTAACTTAAGAGGTTTATATTTGATGTGATGTTTTGTCTCTCCAGGGGGAGCCTCATCTGAGCACTGCCTATGCTGTGATGATGTCTTACTGGGAGGGCGTCGTTCACTTCATCCTCTTCCTCACTATCATCCACCGCATGTTTACAGGGTGAGTTGTGGCATCAGTAAGATGACAAGCTGTCAGCTCTCTTCACTGAGACCTCTGATGAATCCTGTTGATTTTCTGTCCATGCAGGAAGTCCTATCGTAATCTGGGTCTGCTGTGGGTCGGCTCCTCCATCGCCCATCAAATTGTTCTCATCCCAGGAGTCGTCATCGGTGAGAGCAGCCCACACGAGCGCTTCTTTTGGTGATTCCAGCTGTAGTTATGAGTGTCCGCTTGTACTGACAATATTCTTATTTGTTCAGGTAAGTATGGGTCAAACATTCGACCGGCCTTTTGGAGGAACATCCCCTTCTTTTTGGCGCCTTTCTGGGCAGCGTCCCTGCTCTTCAGCAGACCTACAGAGATGCCAGTCATCACTGCAGACAAGGTAAATTTAAGCGGTTGAGATGTGTATAGCATACACATATTTCCACAGAGCACCAACCCTGGTCACAGCATGCATGTGTGTGAGCTGTCAGCAGTGAGATCAAAGAGAGATTTTTCACTTTCACCGTTTTGTTTAAACGTGTTTTTAGAAACTTTAAGAGGAAAAAATGTACAGTGTTAGACTACACAGCATGGGAGAATATGAACACTGGAGAGGACTATGAAAGGCATGCATGCTTTAGTGAAAAGGAGCTTCCACTGGTAATTATCTAGGTCAACATTTATCTACCTTCAAGCTTTATTTTGACAGATGACACTAAGAGTAAATATAACATTACAGAACATTTTGTCAGTACCAATATACACAGAGCAAAAACAAGCCCAGGATGCATTTTATTTTCTTACTTAGCAGGTTAAAAAAGTGAAAAATTTAATTGTTGTGGCCAGTTAAAGGTTACATTTATCCAGTGGAACATAAAAAGTTTTTAAGTTGCTCAACTAGTGACAAATTCTAGCACTGACTTAATCCACATCTTTATCGGGTGTGGTTTTAAAGGACAGTGATTAGATAGTGACCACCAGCACACAGATGCTCCTTTGACCTGCAGCTATAAACGGCCTCCTTGAGATGCAGCTTTATTCAAATGACAAGATGCCACAGATGACAAGAGAAAGACAAGAGCCGGCTGTTGATCTGCTGGATGCTCCATGTCAGTTAGGGTCATAGCTTTCACAACTCCGCCAAGAGATCGTTTCACACAGCTCTTGATAGATGTGCCTGACAACTTGATTGTGTCCTCTGAAATGTCACGTAACTTTACAGAGTCCTTCAGGAAGAAAAAGACAACAATGCACAAGCATGGACAACCACATTAACTCTGTCACAGATATCTGACTCGTTACTGACTTGTGATTTCTTTCTCCATCTGCTTATGAATGTTTCCAATATAGTTCTTACTAAGTTGTTTCATGACGTCCATTAGAGATGTTGAGTGTTGGAACAAGAAACACCTACTCCTCTATGTCAAAAAGAATGGAGAGAATTTATTAAAATACTACATGCTGCTTTTATGTTTCTGTTAATTATATGTGAGACAGGGCAGGAGACTGGTGGGCAACCCGTAAACAGGGTTATAGTCCCTGACCCATGGCCATTTACTGCATGTTATTCCCCCCACTCTTCTACTAATGTTTCCTGTCTTTCTCCACTCTCCTATACATAATAAAGGCAAAAAAAAAACTTCAAAAAAAGTACATGTGAGATAAACCCACATCAATAGAATGAAATAATCTTGCTTTCATCCATATCATTGTGTTAAACTTGTTAAATGTACAGCAGCTTTACTAACTGAGGATGTATCTGTGTAGGTTGCTGCAGAGCAGAAGAAGAGTCTCCTGTCTCGACCTGTCGACCTGCTTCTGTCTCTTCTGTTACTGGGCTGCATGGCCTTCTCTGTTTTCAGAGGCTTTGTAAGTAAAGCAACATGAGGCTTTTTCTCTGTTCGGCACTTGTTCCTCTGACTGGACTCATTCAGACGTGTTTGAATGCAGTAACTCTGTTTCTGTTGTGCTCCAGGTGGTGCTGGACTGTCCTCTGGACTTCTGTTTCACCTACATCTACCAATATGAGCCGTACCTCAAAGACCCAGTTGGCTTTCCCAGGGTTATGGTCAGTCTGGAGAAAAAGAGTTTAAGCAAATATACCGTATGTCCTCCTTCAAAGTAGTAACATATCTTTTTGTGCACTATTGGTTTAGATGCTGGTGTATCTGTTCTATGCTCTGCCCCTGCTGATTCTCTTCATATATGGTCTGACAACACCTGGATGCAGCTGGATGTTGGACTGGACTCTCTTCTTCGCTGGTGCCATGGTTCAGGTAGCTGAGATTAATAGGCCTTAGCTGTTTTATAATACTTCCTGAAAAAGCAGAATGCAGAGCCTCGTGTTTACTTCTTCCTCCTACTGTGCTGTTCTCTGCAGACCCAGTGGTGCCATATCGGAGCATCTCTGCACTCCCGAACTCCCTTCACGTACCGAGTTCCAGCAGACAAACGGTGGCCTGTTATCGCTCTCAATGTGCTCCTCGCTGCTGCGCCGGCTCTCCTGGCCCTGCGCTGCCACAACAACCCCGCTTATTTTATGAAACCTGTTCCCAAGGGACAGACCAATGACCAGAAGAAGAAAGACTAGACCGCACAGGAGGCACGGACTGTCGAGGAATACTTCACGCTGTGACAAGTCTAATGTTTTCTGGGGACTTTTTGGTTGCACAAACTGCTTTAACTACACAATCCTTCAACCCTAAAACCCAGAGGAAATCTAAAAACATTCCTCTCAGAGTCGACTGTTAAAAATCAGTCACCTCATGCAGCACTCCCTGCATGGACTATTGGACCCTGATAAAGAGACTGTTGATGGAGGCAAGGACTGTGATCAGATCTCACAGCTCTCAGGTGACTCATGCAGATACAAAGTTGGCATCTTTAGTCTACTAACCTGGATCATACAGGTCAGCAGCAAATTCTGTGACAGTCATTAGTGTACTTATTTCTGTGCAGAAATCCAGACCAAAACTTCACAGCTTGTTGCAGATTATTTTTGCAGGGAAAACGAGCACAGCTTCTATACTTTTCAAACTGAGTATATAATAAATGTTGAGGGGATTTACCGAGTACTTGAAATGCTGAATAACTTAAGATCAGCTGATAAGGGAGATAACTTACTCCAGCTGCCAAATTGATGAAGTAAAAAAAAAAAAAAAGAGGGACACTGTGTAACATATCCGGTAATCCTTCATGTCTTCAAATGAGTGGTTTTGTCTAGACAGTCCAAAAAGATAAATATTCCATATTTGATTATATAATACAGATAAAAGTGCCACATTGCAGAAACTGAAACCAGATATGCTTTAAAAATGACTCAAATGATAATAAAGCTAGTTTTGTCCATCTGGCAATCCATTAAGTGATGTACCATTTCAGCTGTGACCACATCTAAATGGGTCCGTGTACGGATCTGGTAATTGGATTTTCCGTTCTGAAACGGGTATTGAAAAACAAAAAACGACTGGTTATTTGATTTTCTTTTTAAAATACAAAAATTAAAATTGAAATACAAGGCGTTTTTCCTTTTCATGATCAAAAAGGGATATACGATTTTTTTTAAAAAATGCTTTGATTTTCGTTTTATATTTAGACAAGAAAGTAAAATCAGTAAGAGACAGAAACGAAAAAAGGTCAGTTTTTTCCATTTTCTGAGACCGGAAATGGTCATCAGCAAGTGTGGAGCCAAACAGAGTACGGTGCATAGACTGTACATACATTTTTTTCGTGAGTTTTCATGTTCAAAATGAGAGATCAGGTGGCGGATCTTAAAACAAAACAATATTGATTTTTTTTTTATAGAGCGTTAAAGTTTTGCGAAGCCAGGGGGCGGGACTACTTGATTGACAGTCCGGTCTGGAATGATTGACAGGTCCTATGGAGCAGGCAGCAGAGACTCTGCTCTCCTCATTAAGATTAATTCTGATATAATAACTGTTGGTTTATTTATCGGTGGAGCAGCACAACATTTTCCACAGACAGTTTTTCTGCCCGTTGGCTTGTTTCAACCAGTTTTCTACCTTCGGCTGATTCTTCCAGCAGACACTGAAAGGACTCTAATAGTTCGGTAAGTAAATGTTTATTTTCGTATCGGTGCTGCTTTTAATGCACTTTATATGCAGCTTTAGTGTCAGATGTAATGTGTGCCATGCACTCCAGATGTCGGTGGAGTTTGTTTCAGTGTGTGTTGACCAGAGAAGAAAGTTAGCATAGTAAATATTAGCTTTAATGTTAGCGATGCTAACCGAGCTAGCTGCTCAGTCTTAGCCTGATTAAAGCTAACGTAGCATCAAGCTAATGTGTTGAGTTTCATGTAAACAGCTGAAGTGTGTTGTCTTCCTGTAATGTGGTTCATTAAGTTCATAAAACTGTGGCTGGTTGACATTAATGTAATGTTCAGGAAACTTAAATGTGATTAAAACAGTAATGTTAATGTTCTAGTTGTCAGTAATCAGCTTTAATTTGACACTAAAACAGACTGATAGTTTTAAATGACATCAGTTTCATTAATTTGTTGAAAATTGTCTCATTTGTTGTTGTGATGTTGCTGCTGATTCATTAAAAGCAGATGATCCGTGTTGAAGATACGTTTAGTTCTAGAATCAGAAGTACAAGAAGGAAAATGGAAGTTTAGTTCTGCTACATCAAAGATTTCAAGATTAAAATAACTAAATGAGTCTTTATGCCTCAAACTTTATTTTTACAATAAAGAAATAATGAAATAATCACAGATAATAAAAATATAAATAGCAGAGAAAACCTGAGAGAATAATTTCCTGAAAAGTCTGTGAAGGAAAAGCGGCTTTTTATCCTGAAAGATCAGAATCAGCTCCAACATCTGCATCTGACAGCATCAAGTCAACCAGAAAGAAAAGAAAAAATAAAATGACTTCTTTCTGATCACATCTGTTCCGCTGCTCACAGTCTCCTGCTGCTCACATTCTTCACATTTATTTATATATATATATATATATATATATATATATATATATATATATATATATATATATATATATATATATATATATATATATTTATTTTTATATATATATATATTTATATATATATATTTATATATATAATTTTTTTATAATATAATTTTTTTTTATTTTTACATTTCACCCACAGTGTGCTTTAGGGCAGCCGGATCGGACTTGATGTTTGAATTACTGACCGACAGCTCAGATTTAACTGTCTGTAGTTCCGTTTTGATGGGTGTTAAACTTTCACTCAAAGTGTCGTCCAAAATGTCGTCCAAAAAACGTCAGAGTATAGCCTTTGGTCTAAAAACGTCATAGTATAACATGTCGCTCTAAAAACGTCATAGTATAGCATGTTGCTCTAAAAATGTCATAGTATAGCATGTCGCTCTAAAAATGTCAGAGTATAGCATATCGCCCAAAAAACGTCATAGTATAGCATGTCGCTCTAAAAACATCATAGTATAGCCTTTGGTCCACAAAACGTTGTTTTGTCCTGGCTGTCTGAAGTAGGTGAGGAGCAACACCAAAACAGTCCAAACGCTGGTTTCCAGAGGGTTAGACAAGTATTTATTTGAAAGAGGACGTTTACAACAACACATGTGAGGGGGTTAAAAGCAAATGGGTGTTAGTAAAATAAAAATAAATAAACAGAACTAAAAGTGAACTTCATGTTGACATTGATGGGCATTCCAACCAGGAACAAAGTAAAAGATAAACAATACAAAAAAAACCTCTTCCTGTTCACCTCTTCAAGCCCAAAAACACACCGCAGTAGCACCCTAAACTAAAACTACCAATGGGTTTCCTGTTTTCCTTTCTGAACAAGTCAAAGGTCCCTTTCTATCTCCCCACACATCCACCAACCACTGGAACACATCTCCAAAGTTCTGCCGGGCCAGCTCAGCTTCCCCTCAGAAGAAGTTCCACCAGATGAAGGAGCCTTTTGAGAGGCAGCTGGCATCGTGATTGGACTGTACTTTGGTCTGTTCCAATCCAGCTTCAGCTCCAGAGACGGCAGGCTGGACGAGTCAACGGAGGCCTGGTGGACGAAGGCATGCAGCTGAGTACAATCCAGAAAACAACAGAGGAGGAGTGCAGGGCCAGAACAAGCAGAGTAGCATCGTATGTCTCTTAGAAAACATCATAGTATAGCCTTTGGGATGAAAAAATGCCATCATATACATCGTATATTGTACAAATAACAAGTCAAAGCAAAGAGACATACATTGTAGAATTGTAGTAATTGTGGGCTGACTGATTTACTGATTATCAGTATTTTGTTTTTTACCGATTTACGGTAATAAATCAATTTAAAAAAGGCGCTACTTTGGCTCTGAACCTTGATCTACCTGTGGTCGCTCTGTCTTCTGGAGTGATTTGATTGGTTATTCATCACGAATAAAACTGTAAAAACATAACAACTCTAAACAAAACAAAAACGTATCAACAAAGTTTTCTGTTAAAGTTTGTGTTCTTGTAAGTTTAACTCCAAGATTATAAATACTTTCATTTACTGCAAATGAATATCCAAATGAATATACTCTAAATGTTTCACTAATAATCATTATCAGCCTTAAAACCCACAAAACACCCCTCTATACTTGACCACACTTAGTACAGTCCGGTTCCCCCTTCTATAAATCTGCTTGGAATCTTCCACTTCCTGTTTGTCAAAGTGGCCTTCTACCTGGACAGGTTTTGTTGGAGCTCATGCAACAAACATTTTGGGTAACTGCACTTTAATATGGATGGATGACACTGAATTAGAGTCTGTTTTCATGAGACTGAGTTAAGATGTGTAGCTCTGTCATTAAATAGGAAATTATTTCTCAGAATTTACAGAGAAAAGTCTGAAATGTTTGCTAGGTTAGCGTCCCACATGTTCTTTGGCTCAGCTAAAGCTAACTCTCTCCAACTTCGGATCTCTTGAGTTGCTTGTTGTTAAAATATCTTGCTGTAGGTGCTGAAGCTCAGAAAGTCTGAGATGTTTGTTCAAAATAAGCTCATTCTCACGTCTCATCTGAACTGTCCTCTTTTGTTTGAACTTTCCCTAAACTTAGGAGTTAATGAAAGAGCAGCACATCCAGACTCAGTCACATTTATGTAGAGATTAAACTTCAGTGTCATTCATTGATGTTAAAGTGCAGTTTTTCAAATGTTTGTTGCACATGCTCCCAACCAAACCAGTCCAGGTGGAAGACGATGTGAAGAGAAAGCTCCAGAGGATGAATATCACACATTTAAATTGGAAATAAATGTCCTTTAATTTGACATTGTCATGCAAATGATGTTCATATCTTTGAGTGTTTTGTTGATGTTGGTTTCTAAATGTTTTTTGACACTCGGCCCCAAAGATTAAAACCTTTTACGGCTCACAAGCTGCAACGATTCACACATTATCAACTATCTTTCTGACTAAACTAAGATAAAAAGTGAAAAACTGCCTGATTCCTGCATCATGAATGTAAATCTTTTTGGTTTTTATGACAGTAAACTTAATATATTTGGGTTTGACATTTTATAAACCAAAACAATAAATGAATTACTGGAGAAAACAACAGATTAATGGACAAAGAAAATGTGTTTTCCAACATATATGGCTGAATTACTCCAACATTACAAGATATATACAATTTTAATTCAATTTTATTTATATAACGCCAATTACAGGTCAAATTGTCTCAAGACACTTTATTTTTATATTTTTTGTCATATCTAAAATATGACAAAGTAAGAAATTAAAATTTCTTGACTAATCCAATTTATTATTTGGTTTTTAAGAGACTAATCAACAACTAAAATAACTTTCTAAACTAAAACTAATAAACATGAGGTCAAATATAAGGAAGAGTTTTAAATACTGCAGTCCCACAACAACAAGAATAAAGTTTGTCAACAAAAAGTAAATCTGCTGGTGGATTCCATTAAAGTCCTAATAAATGATAATAAAGTGTGATACTAAAGGTTTGTGGTGCTAAAAATCTCAAAGTAAAGATATAAAGAAGTTGAACATCTGGATGGAGGTTGATAAAAGTTGACCTCCCTTGATTTCTCTGGAGCGACTCCATGGATTTTATGGATGCTGGTTAAAGACCTGCTCTTCTAGTCGTCTTCCTTCTAGTCGCTGTAAAAAGTCAGTCCATCGTGACCGACTTCAACACCTCTTCATGACAACTTGTTCTGCCTCCGACCTGGTGGAAACTCCAGAAACTCGGGAAAACCTGTCGAGACTCGAAGAACTCGTGGAGACTCGAAGAACTCGTCGGGCGGGGGAAGGTGTGGTGGGCAGTGGGGGGAGGTGGAGGAGTAGAGGGGGGAGGCCACCACCCACCTCCCCGCCTACTCTCCGCCCCGGCTCCACCCAGACTCCGCCTTGGCTCCACCCATGTGGTCACTTCAGGAACTACGATGCCAAAGGGACGACGAAATTATTTCTATTTATCTGATCTGTAGCTCAGTGAGTTAAGGATTTGCCTATGGAGCTGCAGGTCGCTGGTTCAAGACCAGACCCTTCTTAAGTTTTATCAAAATCCTGACAAAGACAAAGAAAGAAAATTGCCGGTGGTGGGTCTTGAACCGGCGACCTTCCAATTGGTAGTCCGTCTTCTTATCCCCTGAGCTACTCGCTCAGATACTAATTCTTCTTTTTTTTGCGCATTTATCATCTATTTTTTGTCGTTTTCGAGTTTTTTTTTTAACTCGAGTCTCGACTCGACCGTTTTTCTCAGGAGGTTGGACTTCAGCCTTTGTGCTGGTGGGTTGAACCCTCAGTTCCAAGACTTTCCAAGCCTCCACACCTCCCGAGTCCTCAGGACCTGAGCTTTCACACAGTCTGAGGGCTGAAATTTTCTAAGTCCCACAGTAGTTCTCTGTTAGATTTAACTTTCAGACAGTCCAAGGACTGATATCTTCTAAGTTCCTGAGTAGTTCTCTGTTAGTTTGAACCTTCAGACAGTCTGAGGGCTGAAAACCTAAAACTTCTTGAGTAGTTCTCCGTTAGTTTGAAACTTTAGACAGTCTGAGGACTGAAATTTTAAAAGTTTCTCAGTACGTCTCTGTTAGTTTGAACTTTCTGGTTAATAGAAGCCTTAAAACTTGTGACCATGAGTCTTGATTTCACATTTAGACCATTCATCTGAGTTCTTCTCAGACCTTCACCTGTGGGTTCTTTAAAAATCCTGAACAAACTTTGATTCTCTTCACTGAACAGTAAAGTTTGTGGAGATCAGAAGGTAACATTAGTTTGATCAATGCCTTCAACTACTAGTAGACTTTATCTGGAAAGCAGTTTTCTTAAATGAGTTCTTAGTAAATCTGTCCACAATCAGACCAAGAACATAGAAAGAGGAAATGTTCGAAGAAACAACTTGATGTTTTCATTTCAGACTAGAAAACACTTGAAGACCCTGATCTGTTTTTGCTCTTTTTGATCATTTTATTGTCTCTTCTGTTGAATTTGATCTTCTAAAGTCTAACTGGTGTCTTTTCAAATGTTTTGTCTTTAGTTTGATTCTTCTTAAATGTTTAGTTTTGCTCTTTTCTCACCTTTTATTCTTTTCTAATGTCTGATTTGAATTCAAAATGATTTGTCTTCTTAATATTTAATTGTTGTTTTTTCAAATGTTTTATCGGCTTGTTTGAAAAATTTCCTTCTTTCCCCGTATTTAATTTTTCGATTAAATCTTTAAGGTTTTTCTTTTTAAATGTTTTACCACCTTTTAATGGTTAATTTTCTTTTTAAATGCTTCATTGTATTTTCTGTTTAATTCCTATTTAAAGTTTTATTGTCTTTAAGATTTAATTTTCTAATTAAACATTTAATTTTTAATTCAGTGTTTTGTCTTTTTAGAGGTTTAATAATCTAATGTTTTGTATTTTTTAACAATGTTTAATATTCTTCTTGTTTAATATTATTTTTTAAATGTTTAATTATCTAAAATATTTGATCTTTAATGTTTCATATTTTTGTTTAAAATTTTTTGTTTAATTTCATAATTACATGTTTTGTATCTTCTGTTTATTTAATTAAATATTTTGTCTGTTTAATATGATTTAATTGTATTTAATGTTTAATTTTCTTTTTAAAAGTTTTGTTGTATTAAATGCTTTTTTCCTTCAATTGCTTTTTTAAAATGTAGTTTATTTCTTTAATCTTTTTTCTGTCAAGATTTTAACCTCAACCTTAGAAATGAAACAAACCCTTAAATCACAATGAAAATACTTCTGTTGTCACAATCATGATTTAGTCAGTTATTCAGTTTATCAATTCAACTTTATTTGTTTAGCACCTTTCACACAGATGACAAAACTAAACAAGCAAAGAGAAAAAACTATGCTAAAACTATGATTAAAACTCAAAAATAAAACGTGTCCAGGGGATGGAGGGAGTTTATTGAAGTCTTCTTGGGCTCACATGGCAAATCATTTAAAATATAAACATGATATTCAGTCTAAGGAAACTGGAAACTGCAGAGTGAGGGAAGACCCAACAGTATCTCCTGTTTTCTCCTTTAATGAGTTGATTCTTGTGCTTTCAGACCAAAGAACTACAGACTCTTCACAACCTGCTCAAACTCTTGGTACATGACCTCACCACACGGGTCAAGAAGGTTTCCGTCTCATTTCTACTCTGAAGCTCACCTTCTCCTGCTCAAACTGCTGACAAATGTTTCTGCTGCTCTAAAGTCTGGTCTCCAGAACTTCCTAAAAACTCTCAAAGTCTCTTCTGCTGCAGGTTGCTTTGTAGAACTGTTGCAGAAAACCTCACTAAACCACATGGAGGGGCCTCAAGATAGTCGTCCAAATGAAACCGTACAAAAACCAAACTAGCACAACCCAAACACTAAAGTCTCCTGCAGCCTACCAGAGAACCTCTGAGAACAGAGAATCAGGACAGGAACTCTTACCTTCTGGACAACCAACGTTGGTTCACAAACAAGAATACAGAATGTGTCTGACCAAAAACCCCTAAAGACTCACTACAGCCAAGATAAAGACACAACTCAGCTGCAGCAAATCCACTAATCACTGCACACATTAGCACCATGTGCTAACTGTGGCTAAAGAACCACATTTACCAAGACAACTATCCAGTACAAAGCCCTAAAACACACCAAGAAACACATTAAAGACAATTTTACTGCTGGAAGCCGCAAGCCAAAGCCTAAAGAACAAACTAAAGCAATGGAGCCAAACCCAGTTCACTGGTGAAGAGAAGCAGAGGAAATGTTTGACTGTAGCGAAATAAAGCAGGAAGACACTGAGCTGCTCAGGTGTTCCTGATAACACCAAGCAGCCACCTGGACAGCCAATAGGAACACAGCTTACTGGAAGTCCAGAGGGCTGGCTTAGTGAAGGAAATTTAGTTTAAAGTTGAAGCAGAAAGTTAACAAAGAAAGTTGAAAACCACCTTCTGATACCTGAAATCTCAGAGTTTTCACACAAAGAACACCTGAACATGTCAAACTGGTTTCATAGTAGAACCATCATTGTAAAAACGTCATAGTATGGTGTGTTGCTCAAAAAACATTACGGCCCGGCTGTCTAGGGTCGCCGAGGAGAAACACAAAAACAGGACAAACGCTGGTTTCCAGGGGGTTAGGCGGCTATTTATTTGAAAGAGTAAGTTTACAACAACACAACATGTGAGCAGAAAAATCAGTGTGTGTCTTTAGTTCAACTGAAAATATTAGTTTTTGTCTTTTTTATTGACCAAACTTTTCAGGAAGTAGATGAAGAATAATTAAAGCTCTCATGTAGAAGTCCAACTTATTTTGGATCCTTGTGGAGAGTTTAATCTTAGAGTTTGTACAGCTGTTGAGTTTTTAGAGTCACATGGATTGTTTTGACATTTAATAACCAAGTCCTGAAATAAAATTACAGTTGTGGATTTCTGTCATTTAGTCTGGACTAAACACATAACAGCAGCATAAATCTCAAACGTCATTATGAGGAGTCTGGATTGAGGTTTCTCACCTGATAATGATCAAAACATGAAATTTAGGTTGATTTAAAGGAGTATTCCACCTTAAATGTAGACCTAAAGGATGGTTTGGAGTAATATTCTACTCTAAAATCTTCCAATGTAGACCTAAAAGGTTGATCTGATGGTATATATTCTACCCAACATCCTGGAACATTTACCTAAAAGGTTGGTTTAATGGTATATTCCCAGAAGAACCCTTGAACATCGGGCTTAATGGTATATTCCACCCAAAATACCAAGAAGTCAGTGTAAAGGCAATGTAGACCTAAAATGATTGTTTAAAGGAATACTTAAACTTTTATTTCATTATTTAATAATCTGTTATCAGTCAGACCCCTGGCAAACTTACTTTCAGTTGTTTTTAGTGGAAGTCACAAATAAAGGAGCTCTTGGTTTTTCCCGGTGTTAGTGTGAAAAGCTGCTGTTTCAACACAGAACATTCACATGCATCCACAAACCTCTCAGCACTCAAACACCCACAGACAGGAGGCCGGCTGGACCGAGGCTCGGCGGCGTCCTCAGACCCACGAGTCGGGGAGTCGCTGAACTTGTTGGTCCGGTTTGAAGGCCTCCATGTGGTCCAGTAGAAGTCCACGTAGTCGGTGTTGGCTTTGAACCGCAGTGACTGGCTGCCATCAGGTGGACCGGCTCGTCCTCGTAGGGCTCCTCCTGTAGCCTTGAGGGAACCACAGGAACATTCAGTAGCTGTTGGAGTTCTTCCTGTCAGGCTCGTGGTAGAACGGCTCTGAAGAATCTTGTACTTGTCTTATCTGGAACAATCTAACAGCCTAAACTGTTAACAGTGGTGTAAAGAAGCAAACACACAGGCATAGATTAGGACTCAAACTAGATTTATTTTAGAAAACAAATCAGCTTAGAGGCATTTGTTCACACATGTGGCTGAATAGGAGGCCGTCCAATCAGATTTGAGGTCTTCACTCTGTAGGTTGGTTGTTCGGTGAGACTCTTGGACCTCCATCAGCTGACGTGGATGTTTGATGGTCTTCCTCTCTAGTGCCAGATGATTCATCCATGAATTCAGCAGCTACAGACTGAAATGAAGCTCATGCTGCAGTTATTGAATTCCTGTTCCAGATCAAATGTTCAGAGCTCAACTTGAATGCAGCCGTCTGCTGTTTGATTGTTTTTCTCATTGTAGTCTTCAATAAAGTCTTTTTCCTCATGTCAGGATGTGGTGAGACTCTTTCTCAGTCTCTGCAGACGTCCCTCATTGTGCATCTCCAGAGAAGAAACAGAAAAACTGGTCACTGCTTCAGCATCACAAACGCTCTCCAGCATTGAGAGTGTTTTAGGAATTAATTCATTGTGTTGTGAACTTTGAAGGAGCAGAAACTTTACAGCTGCCAAAGATATGAGCTCCAATTCTGGATGTTTTAGGAAATGAAGTTCATCAAATGAACACTTGATTTTTGCTGATAACTCTCATTAAATTACTGAAGAAATCCAGCATAAAAACCTGTAAACTCTCAGGCAGCTTTTGTTAAAGTTTGTCTATAATTCTATCATCATGTTCTGGAACCAGGACTCTGCAGAAGTTCCTTCAATCAGATACTTGTGTGTTTCTATTTAAGGCCTCAGGTTTGAACGTACAGCAGAGGATTAGAAAGGAGTGATTTTAATATTTAAATCAGTCCAGTAAATGTTTGGCGTGAAAATTACTAAAATTTTGATTTAGATATATTTGTGTCAAATAATATTGTAGAGTCTCATTTAAATATATCCAAATGAGTTCAGTGTATTTACATTTTATAGAATATTTGATTTCTTAATCTCAATACTGTAGGGTCTGACCCTAAATACTATAATAATGTCAATTTAAATAATATTTTAGTGCAGAGTCATAAACTTTAATCAGCTAAACTTACATAATAAATATCACTGTACAATCTTAACCTGAACATTCATATTATTGAGGTAAATTTACATAAATCATGGTATTCTAGAGTCTTAACTGGAATATTTTTAACATTAATCTTTTTGTATTGTGCTGATAAACAACAATAACAAGACTTTCAGATAATATTTGTTGTCTGTGATTGTGAGATTAAATTCCTCCACATTCTGGAACTGGACTGAATTTCCCAAAATAGAAATATGGACAGAATTTAACACTCATGTATCCATGGCAACGCTAACGTTTCTGCTTCTTACCAAAGTTCACAACACAAGTAAAGATTTTAATGTAAAACTTCATGGATGACTGCTGACCACAAGTATTCTGATCAATACTTCATGATCAATATCAGGACAGATGTTACAACTCCAGCTGTTGCATTAGACTGCAGTTATTCAGAGAAATTAAAACATCACATTCCTCATAAAAACTAGATGGGACTTTTATGAAATAAAGTGCTGGTGAATAAACAGTGTAAAAAGTGCAAAGCAGCTCCATTAAATCAGGAGATGTGACACTTCCACAGCATGGATCACCATCTGCTGTGTTGATTCATAGCTGAATGTCACAATGAACTGAGATAGAAAAGCTGCTTTGAGCTGCAACATTACGGTCTGACAATCCAACACCATCACAGTTTTCATCTGGTTGTTTTGTTCCAACATGCTGTGAAGTTGTTTTTACCTGAATCAATGCAGAGATTCTATTTCCAACCAAGACTGGAATAAAAATTAAAATGTTATGAGGTTATTAATGCAACTAAATCCTTTCAGATGGAAGGATTTACTTCTAAGTTCTAATTCAAGTTTCAGTTGGAGCACATTGCATTCACAAAGAAAAACAGCGAAACCTTCATAGCAACATTTAATAAACCTAAAGCTTCCCTGTTGGCACATTGGTGGAGTTTGTTACTGAGCATCTGAACCTTAAATCCAGTGAGACGACCATCTTCAGTCGAGGCCAGTCAGAGAACTTCAAGACCTTCCATCAGCTGGACCAGATGTGGCATCATCTCCCTCTGAACATCTGGATGACAGGAGAAAAGACAGAAATCAAACACAGATCACAGAAATACAATTTATTCACTTTCATCATTTTATAAAAGTAGCATGAACTTTATTAAAACTTGACAATATCAGTAATGAAAGTAAATGTTTTTATCTCGTGTTGAAGCTAAATTTAAAGTCAATTTTAATGACAGTTTATCCTGAGAGGAGTGAGAATGGAGCTTTTCTTTCCTTTTTAGAATATTCCCTCAAAATATTCTGTTTATTATTGGCTTTAGAAGCCAATAAAAATCTGTATATGGATATGATTTTCTCTGATGGGACCACTATGGAAGCTGTAGTAACAATTAACTATCCTTTGATAGGAAAGACTGGATCTTCATTCAGGTGGATTAAAAAAAAAACGCTCTCCCTTTACAAAAAAAAAATAAAAAACTGCATACAATAAAGTAAATCTCTTATGCACTGCACACATACTACACTTTTGTATAACTCTGGATGTCAGAGTAAAGGCAGACAGATCCACCAATCAGCCACAACATTCTGACCACTGACAGCTGAAGAGAACAACATCCATCATCTTGTTCTAATGCAACGTTCTGCTGGGAAACCTTGACGTTCATGTGGATGTTTGACATGTACCACCACCTAAACACTGCAGGACAAACAACCCCCTAGTCTCCATGGCAACAGCAGTCCTTGATGCCAGCTGGCATCCTCAGCAGGACAAACAAAAACTGCTCAGGAGTGGTCCGAGGAACACGACAGAGCTAAGCTGTTCACCTGAGTTCCACACTCCCCACATCCAGATCTGATGGAGCATCTGTGGGATGGTCCAGGATCAGCCTGGTCTAGGTAGGACCCACCCTGCAACCCACAGGATCCACAGAATCCACAGGACATCCCCAGAGGTTCTGATGAACCACTGGGTCAGAGGAGTTTTAGCAGCATGAAGGGACCAACACAGTATTAGTCAGGTGGTCATAATGTTATACTGTTATATTGTCATGCTGATTATATGATCAGTAAATGTTACCATCAATTATAACATCCACATTGATCAGGAAAAAAAACTATCAGTTCATTCAGAAACTGTGGGGTTAAACCTAAAAACACAGACCTCAACAGCAGTTTGTTTCAAAGCAGAACACCAACCGGTTTTCACTAAAGAAGCTTTCAAAGCAACAATTAAATGACAGTTTTGTTCTCATTAAGTTCAGAGTCAGCCAAAATAATGCACACACATCAGGAAAACAAAAACTTTTATAAATATTTCATTTGTATAAGTACTTCTATACATATAGATACCTCTTTCTAAGTTTGATCAAATCACGATAACTCTGTGTCCTGTTGTACGATGTTTTCCCAACAGATGGCATTACCCTCATGAATGGAGCATCAACAAGTGACATCTACAACACAACAGAAATGTCTGGAAGCCAGTGGCCACCACTTTGAGCACCTCTTGTAATTGTAGAGGCCAAAGATAACTTGTATTAATCTCGTGATGTCTGAATAAATTTGGTATTGAAATATTTATGCAAGTTTTTCTTTTCCTGATGTGTGTAAACATTATTTTGGCTGACTCTGTATAATGGGTTTCTGACAGGTCACCAGGCAACATCTTTTTAGAATAATGACAAATATACCTGCATTCTACAGGAGTGATTTTACTCATGTGCAGGTAAAGATGTGTGAGGAGCTTAGAGATGACAGGAGCAGGAGTCATCCTCACTAATTCAGCTTCCACCTAGAAACAGAAAGACCACAAAGAAACACACTGATATACTCTCAAACGTTCAACCTCACAGCCTCAAAATATCTGTTTAGGACGTGTTGTGTTTCTAAATTCTGCTGAAAGCACTGACAGACATTCTCTTACAAGGTTGTGTAAAAAGCAGCCTGTCCTCTGAGCTACTGAGAAATCTTCCTGAACAAAGTTTCTACGTATAAATCGGCTCAACAAAAAACTAAAGCCTCAGTCACAGTTAACAGGTATCGCATATTATAAAGAAGTTTCTTTGTTAACTCACACTTTCTGCTTCAACCTCACATAAAAAGGGGAGTTTAACTCATCAGGTGACTGAAAATGAACGGCTTGTGCATTTCTAGATCCAAAAGTAGGATGTTTCAACTCATGTTTTACTACAAATACATGCAGTAATAAACAAATACAATGGCTGGTTGTTAGTTCACTATTAATGTCATTTTATATACTGGATTGAACTTGTGCAGTGGAAGAGAGAAGGAATTTAATGAAATTATGGAGATTCAGAGAGGTTGTAATGTTGCGCAATGTTAAGTTAAGCACGGTTTAATTCAAACCAGCTGAATGTTAAACTTCAGTGCAGCTCAACGGGTTTCAGTTAACCTTAAAGTAAAATAACTTTTTTAAAAGCTAAAATACACAGCAGAGAAATACAGGTTGAGAAGTTCATTCTAATAATGACAGCTGGGGCAGCAACTAACACAGGTGTTCAGCGGTAAGTTAGCCACCTGCGTTAATTAGCCCGCGAGCTAACTTAGCCGCTTAGCTAGCTAACGCGTCCGGACCAACTGCTCAAACACGACAAAACACAACTCTTCACAAGTCGCTGACTTAACGTACAACAAAATAACGCTACAGGTTAGAAGTATTTATCTTCTTACCGTGTTTTACTCCGAAAACAAGGTCAACAGCAGCCAGAGATGCTACCAGACGTGCCCACTATAGATATACACAGACTAGTTACGCTAGTGCGCTGTCTTCTATATTATCTATGGTCTGACGAATCACTGCTCTCTGGCTCCGCCCTCTGAGAATCTTGTTGTCGTTTGGCTCCACATTTGCTGATGACCACTTCCGGTCTCAGAAAATGAAAAAAACTGACCTCTTTTCGTTCCTGTCTCTTACTGATTTTTTTTTTTTGTTATTCTCAATATAAAATGAAAATCAAAGCATTTTTAAAATTTCGTACATCCCTTTTTGATCATGAAAAGGAAAAACGCCTTGTATTTTAATTTTAATTTTTGTATTTTTAAACGAAGATCGAATAACCACTCATTTTTTGTTTTTCAATACCCGTTTCAGAACAGAATATCCAATTGCCAGATAAATACACGGACCGGACCTAAATGTCTCCATGTTAATGTTCTTTATTTTGTACAATAATAAATAGAACACTGGATTGTGGCTATTTTTGTTATTCAAGAATTGGAGAAAGATATCTTGAGCCAGCTGGGTGTAATGCTGTTTGATTAAATTATATTTGCCTCAACCTTTATCAGCACTCACTGTGAATGTCTTATCTGAGGTCTTTCTGTGTCTCTAAACTTGCAAACTCTAAACACATGCACCTATTCACAGGTCATACTGGTGTAACGGTGTCCCCAGCTGGTGATGTCATTGTACCTTATGTGCAGTGCTGCAGTTGTCCCACTGATAAGAGATGAACCCTGGATTTAGGTGAGCTGTCACACAAGACAGCGACACAAATTATCACATGATACACTGGTCAGCCGTCCATGGTTCAAAAAATCATTGTCCTGGATGCCAAAGTGTGTCGTCATCATCATGGGAAATCAAAATTTGGTGTGTTGAGTCCTGTAGCTACTGCTGAGAACACAGAGGTCATGACCTTGGATGTTTTTTTCTCAGATATTATGGACTAAGGTGGACTTGTATTGCATTTTATGTATACACGTCTTGTAAAACACATCACAAAGATACAAGATCAGGCTTGGGGTGGCCTCAAAGTCTGTATGCTTCGTCATCTGGTGACCATAGGTGTTTTTCACTATGCTAAAGCATCACCTTGCTTCCCTCACATCTCCTTCTTTCTTCTCATCTTCTCTCAGTGAGGGTGTAGGAGAAAGAGGCAAGAACAGGGGAGTCAAAGCTGCCCTTCGGTACAAAGAAGCAGCATCAAGTGACACCAGTTAATTACAACATGGCCAACATCTACTAAGGCGCAGCATTAGCACATCACAACACCTGATTGAACATTTCAGGATACATCTTTTTCTTATTCTAAGCTCCTCCAGAAGCATCCTCATTCCACGTTCCTCGTCTCCTCTAGTTGCATTTAAAGAGCCCCTTCACCTTAAAGCTACAGTTTACAGATGGCAGTCTCAAAAACATAGACTCTTTTCATACAAAACGAACCCAAGGAACCAGTCCTGTTAGCTTATAATTCAGTTTCTGGTTTGAACCTTCCATTCTGCTGTCGAGTTTTGCAGTGAGAGCAGAGTCGAAGGTGAGCTGGTGTGCTAGAGTGGCAGTAAGCAGAGGGTGGAGAGAGGCAGAGAATTAATAGACATTGTAGCAGAAGCAACAGATTAGAGTTACATTTGGGCAATTTAACCTTCATGTTGTCCTGCGGGTCAAATCAACCCACTTTAAAGTTTGGAAATGTGGAAAAAAATATATTTTCACAGTGAAACTTCTGATGTCCACATTTTCAACATTTTGGGGAAATTTTTGAACATTTTTTGGTGGAAAAAAATGTTTAAAAAAAATGTTTCTTTAAGAACTTTCACAAAAAAATCAACCAAAATCCAGTGAAATTCATTGGATTTTGGTCGATTTTTTTGTGAATGTTCTTAAAGAAAATATTCCAAGTTTTACTGGTATATAAGTAATCACTTTAGATATTTTTAGGATTTTTTTGGAAGATTTTCACTCATTTTTTGAAAATATTTAGAAGAATTTTTTTGTCAAATTTGGGGGATTTAAAAAAAAATAAAACTTTTAAGGGAAACTTTTAAGGAATTATTGGAATTTTCTTTCTGAAGGTTTTGTAAATTTTCAGAAACTTGGGGAATTTTTTTGCTGAATTTTTGTATTTTTTTCAGACAGGGAAACAATATTTTGTGGTGCCCATAAATGAGGACAGCAGGAGGGTTAAAGGCAACGAGACATTATTTTTATGGAAGAACTTAAAGATATATGTACGTAACTTTGATGCACTGAGATTTCTCTTCAGGGATTTAATCCATAACTGAAGAGGACCTTTAAGGACCGAAGGATGAAGGACATGAGGAAGCATAAATCAGCATAATGAAGAACCAAGTTGTGAGCAGTCCAGAGTTCAGTTTAATACAATGTCATGAACTGACTAAGCCATTACCATGCTGTAAAAAATTGACATTTTAAAAGCTTTCAGCTATAGTATTTTTTAACAATTTACTGTTATTTTAAAGATTTTTTTCCTATTTTTTCTTAAATTATAGACAACTAGTAAATCGCAGAAAAAAAGCTATTTAAGTGCATAATCATAAAAAATAAGGCCAAAATTATAAATAAGGTCCACATCCAAATTCTGTATTTTTATAAATGGTAATTTGATCTTACACGTCAGACCATAAAATGACACTATGTTTACACTATTTAATATTTTTTTGTAATTTTACAAATATTTGCTATAATTTAAAAGAAACTTATGTATACGAAAGACTGAAAAATAGCAAACGTATTTTTAACAGCTATCTTGCAGATTTTCCCCATTTTGGTAAAAACATCTGCATTTTTTACTAATAGTAAGTCATTATTTTACTGTATTAAATCAGCGATATTTGCCTTTATTATCAATTTAATTATTTGTTTATTTTACAGTTTTTAAACATTACAGTATTTCATAGTTTTTAACATTTTTTCTGGCACCCTTGCTACAAGCTGAACACTGAAGATCATCTGTTGGCGGTAATAAAAAACAACCAGACATGTCGTTGTTTGTTTTGTTCACTTTATTAAGAATGGAATACAACAGCAGGACAAAAAGTCATAAGAACACCAAAAAGTGGATGACCGATCAAATATCAAAGGGACCAAAGACAAAAAAAATAGTGACATTCTACCCATCATGTAAATATAGCCGTGCAAAGATTGAAAGTATTTAGCGATTCAGATACAATCAAGTGGTTATCTCAAGAAAGTATTTTAAAATCCCACTCACACCATCTATGTCAGTGGGACGTGTCCGTTAGCTGATGGTGCTAATGGGGATGGGGGAGTCTATTTGATTGGACAAGGTCCAGCTATTGATCAGGATCAGCCAATAAAACACACCACGATATTTACAATACAGAGATTAGAGGCAATCAAATGATTAATTTTGTTACTGATTGATTGTTGGACTTACATACTGGTATAGAAAAATGATGTTACGTCGGCTCTCTGAAGTATAAGTAAAAAAAGAAAGCATATTCACTAGCAAATGAATCATAATAAATAGTAACATTACACAAACATAGCAAATATTAGAAAAAGAAGCATGTCAGTAGAATAAAACAGCTATTCAGGTGCTCTATGGAGAAAGTAACAGCTACAGTACACATACAAAAAGCTCAGGGTTAACAGGGACTGAACGCTATCTTGCATCAATTACGTCTGTGCTTTGTAAACAGAATACTAGGATGACAGTTTATTTTTCATGTAGAACAAGCAAACTTTTAGAAAAAAAAAGTGACTCTTCTCACCTCTCTAAGTTTCTGTTTTACATGCATACGCTCACACACACACACACACACACACACACACACACACACACACACACACACACACTCACACACACTGCTGTCAGCACGACAGACCAGCACAGGGTTTTAGTTTGTAGACGGGTGGAAACGTCAGGGATAGAAGGAATTAAGAGAGTTATAGTTAGTGTTCGCATGGACCTCAGTTAAAGGAAGCAGAGTGAAAAGAAAAGGAAGCATCCAAACACCCAAACTCAGAGACGTGGTCACGAAGAGATCATCGACTGTGTGTTAGAAGAAGATAACCTTATTTATCAGGAGGAGTGAAGCTAAGCAGAGAGCAATGGTTAGAAGCAAAACATGGAAGTGACGGGAACTACTGTCTTTCTGTATGGGCCATGGTTAGCACCTAGGCATTGCAGAAGTTGTATTATTTGGTTCAGTAGTAGCTGTGTGCGTCCTCTCTGGCCTTGTGTCCGTCTCCTCCGTGTCTCCTGTGGCCGCGGCGCTCGTGGTGCTGGTTGTGGTGATGACGTCGGTACCGGTGTGATCGCCGAGCTGCAGGAAAACCAATATGTTTATCTATACACACAACATACACAGCACACCTGGACCTGTGTAAGGATACTGTACCTCACAGTACGTTTTGCCTACTGGGTCATTCTGCCTTATTTCACCAAATACCCACAATTGACCATCTTCAATTTGACAGATTTTTTTGGTGTAGTGAATGTCGTTTGAGTTGACCATGTGTGGGTACCACTTTTCATAAAATCATCTGAAGCACTCTAAGTTAGAAAACCTTGATAATTCTTTTAGCCCAGCGACAGTGTTACATAACTCTAGAATTGTTTCACCATCATACCTGCTCAACGATTGTCCTAATATTGGCCATAATTGCAAACAATGTAATTTTGATATTTTTCTTCTCCTCTGAGTGGCACCATTTCTACATTTTGGTGCAAATCAGCCTCTCAGGGCGAACAATAAACATTTCATGGATGGTGGAAGATGGTGGTCGACAGAGAGCAGAAGTAGACAGAAACATTAAAATTTTTGACCAAATTTACATCAGCATATAATTGGTAATGTTGTGGCATTTTAAGATTGAACAAATGATAAAATTAGACAAATGGGATGTGTGAATCAAATTTAAGAGCTAACAAAGATAAGATTGGGAGACCTAGAGTATCAACTGAAGTTATGAGTGCATTAATAATCCTGTGGAAAGCGGCACCCAAACAGAAGCCCATATAAGGCAGAAGACAGGAAGTTCATGTCCTCTCTACATCTGCAATCATGAGTTGAAACCCAAGGCACGCTGAGCCAAGCAGAAATAACGCCAACCTAGCAGAAATAAAAAAGAGGAGGTGGTTAAACTTTTGAATACGATCACTTCATGTGCATCCTGATTGGGTCTTAGGCTGATGGGTTGTGGCCTTCCAGAACGGAAGAGGTGTGTTTAGAAGGAATTTGCATATAGGTATAAAAGACGATGTAACGCTTTGTGTAGTCAGTTAAAATCTCGAGATTTTGCTCATGTTTGTTCTTGCAGCCTCTGTATTGAATCAACATTATTCGCATCAGACTCTGAAGACTGTTTGAAGACTCTTTTCTTGAAAACTTTTTGAAAACTCCAAGTTTTGATCCAGAATTGACTTTTGACGACATGTTTGACAAAGTTGTCTGATCACCACTGGCTTTTAGTCGGCAGACTGAGTCACAACAGTTTGCATTATTTTATTAAAGAGGGTTGTACCATTGAAGATCATATGTATATATCCTACATAATATCAGCTACGACTCTAGCTACATCATTTCTCAAGTTATGGCACTTTCAACATTGCTCCACAGATTAGATGAAAAAAAAGCAAAAATCAACATGACTCCAATCCTCTCTATACATTTTTTTTTACCTGTGACCAAAAATTTTACACATTTTACTTAGTACCATACGCATGCATGGAAAAAAATCTAACAAATGTGAGATGGTCATGCAGATTTGGTAAAATGAGGTGGAATGACCCCACTGTGAATTAAATTCCTTCCACACTCTTTAACACTATGGTTAACACAATATCTTGCTATAGTCATTTCTATGCACTTGTCTCTGTCTTGAATTTATTTTAACATATTGTAAGGTATATTTTAGGAAGCTTAAGTTTCGATGTTTGAGTAATTTACAACATTTTTCTATATCTTATATAGATCTATATATATATCTTATTCTTTAAAATATTTAAATTGTGACCAACAAACGCACCAACTTCGTTAAGGCAACACCTCATTTACCTTAAAGATATGTTTAAATCTAATTTTTTTTATGCCTTTACTGCAATTTCTTATTGCTAATCAACAACATATCTGCAATAACCTCACATGAGCTGATACAGTATGTCAGAAGGGAGGATTTATATGCTGCACATCTTCTTTATGCCTTTATTAGTGAGTCAATAACAGAGGGATGACAGGAAATTAGATGAGAGAGAGACCATGAATCATCTTTAACATAACTCCCCGGCTGGTTGCCGTTCATTGTTGGCCACCAGGGTGCTCCTCGTTTGCTCTCCTCACTTTGATTTGACTGTAATTTCCGTGGTTAAAATAAATGAATCCTATTTTACTGCTGCACTAACGCTGTTGTAAGTTTCTGTGAACATCAAAAGACCAGAAATTAGGTAACACTTAAGCAGGAAAGGCAGCTAAAACTAATAATTATATACAAAGGCAGCCTGACAGGACTGTTGGAATTGTGGTAACTGGGGAGCAGGGTGTAGAAAAGACAGTAAAGATGTGATATTTAATTTTAAACTTGTAGCAATGACAGAATTATAATTATCGAGGCCCAAAGCCAACAAAATGGTGAATCAAAAACAATCACATCAATGAATAATACTAACGCCTCAGTGTTTTTTCTTCATTCATGATGCATGACACTAAAACTCACACTTTGTGCAGATGATCCGGGGTCGCTCCCAGCTGCCGTCGGCCCGGCAGCGTGCGGTGGGGATGTGGCGCTGGTAGAAGCCCTCAGAGCACTGGTAACGCACCACTGAATGGATGTCATAGTGAGATCTCCGCCGACCTATCAAATGGGCGTTCTCCACTGCAGGAGGGGTCCCACATAACACTGCCCGAGACAAAATGACAAAATCCACATTAAACCAGTCTACTTTTTCACATTTCATACTTCTGTTTCATACAAGAGTGTGTAAAAGATCTCCGTGCACCATTAGCAGGTGTGTTCTGCCTGCAGATGGCAGCCTTGTTGCTGCATGTGCTGACTGAAGGAGCTGTACGAGGCCCGAGGGAGGGAATGTGTCTCTGCAGCAGACGGGAACTACAGCCAAACCACGGAGCCATGAGACCACAGCCAGACAAACAAACACTCTCAAACTACTTCATCCCTCTCTCCCTGTCCTCTTTTATCTCCCTGCTTCCTTCTCTGACGCCTCCTGACCGTCCTCCATGTCTTCGCCGTGCTCTCTCTCCATCCTACAACATCTCTCAGCGTTCAGGCTGGCTTCGTCCCAGAGGAAAGGTGTGGGAGAGCATCATCAAGAAAACCTGGCAGGATGTCTCACAAAAATTTCAGATGATATTTGTGAACAGTGCAATAATTGGCAATAACTGCAACTTCAGTTCTGCTGGCTGGACAAGTGTAAGTAGTGGGGGCCAGAGGAGGAAGAGACGCCAGTAAGAGGAAGACAGAGATTGAGGTTGCCCTCAAAAATTGATACAGGTTTTAGTCTGAATCACAGTCTTCACTTAAGTTTGTTTTTGTTGCCAATTTTTGGAGCATCTGCTGCTCTGACCTTTTATGGGGAAAAAGAGCAAATGACGTGAAAGAGATACTGAACTCAACCTCTGATGTCTTGTGAGACAGAATCTTTTACACATGAAGAACTGCTGACGAACACTGATGACTAACAGGTTAACTCTCTGGTCAGTGGTAAAACCAAACTGTATGAAGACAGGAAAAATCTTGAACTGATGATGCAACATTGAAACGATGAGACAGCTTCTTGCCGGACTTGAATTTCTCAAAAAGAGAGCAAATATTAGTTATTAAAATTCTGCTAAAGGAACTGAATGTTTTCACCTTTTGTTAATAAAGCACTGCCATTTGTTTGGTTGTATTCAGCTCAGCAGTGTTTCAGTACCTGTGCCTTTCTTGCAGATGTAGGGCAGGTTGTAGTTGCAGGGCACGTCGTTCCACTTGCCGTCCTCATGGGCAATGGTCACCACACAGTCCTCGCCGCCTGCAAAGAAGTTATCCGGCTGGCTCTCCCTCCAGTTCTCATACACCTGCACGGCAAGAAACAACACAGTTCAGCTGCATCCGCTTTCATTCATCAGTCCTATCAATATGGAAGTCTTCACTCTTTTCATTTCTTTTTTATTAATCAAACCCAAAAATGCACACTGGTATTTTCACACTAAAGCAATTTAGAAGATTACCCACGAGAATTTTGCGCATTAACGAGGACACGGTTTTTATTTTAAATTAAAAGCTTTTTTTAAAAAAAGAAAAATTCCCCTTATGAGCGATGAGGTCCTACGTGAACACAAAATTGTCTGCCAACATATTCCACACAGGATTTCAGTTTTTATCTGAGCCACTGTTTTGATGCTTGTGTGAGTAGATCAGAGATCAGTCAGAACCTGGTTGATGGATTGCAGGGCTCATTACATCCGATCAAACCACACCAATGTTGGATTGGTGTTGTTGCTTTTTTTTAGCCGTAAGCGTCATCATTTGAAGGTTTTCGAGCCAGAATCACTGAAAACTGACCAGATCATTGCCATCAGTCCACTGAAAGTCCTCCTCCACTGTGCGATCATTCAGACCAATCCAGGCGTTGTCATGACCAAGACCTAGAATGAGCAGCAGCATAATTTGCTTTTAGTAAATTAACAAAGTCTTACACTGTATCAATCTATTCTTTGGTCTCTTTTCCTACATGGTTTAATTTGTGCATTATTTTGTCACTTCCCTCCTCTTCTTGTTTTCTCCTCTACAATCTCCATTCATTATACTGTAAATGAACAAATCACTACATTTATGCATACTTTTACTGTCATGCTTCAATTTTCTGCACCTTGTTTGCACTATATCACATTTATGCTTTTCTTTTACTTCCTTTTATGTTTTGTTTCTCACTCTGCAGACCTCCGTTGTGTTGGATGATATTTGAATTGTTTCGGGGGGTTTTCCTCTTCTTTTTTTCATGAAAATGTATAAAACTCAATAAAAACCAAATCAACAGAAACACAAACAGACACACGTACCGTTGATAAACTCCTGCTCAGTGCCTGAGGTGACACTGCTGAGATGAGCGCTGTGCTCTCTGCAGTCTTTCTCTGCGTCCTCCCAGGTGTGTCTGTGGGTGAAGTACCTGTGGGAAGACGCAGCGAAAGTGGAAAATACATATTTCATATATAATGCAGCGAGACAAGTTTAAATAGAACAGAGCAGTGCAATAAGTATGTCAGGGATAATGAAGAGTAATGCATGTAGATGAGTCACCTATGGCTGCAGGTAGCAATACTGGGACTCCACTTATTTTCACAGCGCAGTGAGTTTTGCATCAGTCCTACCTGTAGCAGTGGCCGTGGAACTTCCTCCAGCCATGTTCACAACCTTCGATGTCTGCAAAGAGGAGAGGAAGTGGGAGAAGTTGAATGAATTCTTCCTAAAATCATAGTTAAAGCCAGAGTAAGATTAAAATAAGTCTGTATAGGATGCGAGCAGAGAGGAAGCTGAAGTGTTCTGTCTCATTTGGCAAATAAAGACTAAAATATATGACTCTGGCATCTCGAGAAGCTAAATACACGAACTGTAATTATACAGGCTCGTTTTCAATTCACAGCACATGTGGCCCTCTCTCTGCACGATTGGTATTCATTAATAACACCAAGGTCTGTGGAATCATTTATAACTGCAAAGGTTAGATATTCATTAATCCTCATTACTACCAGTGCACGGCATACACACACGAACACACACTCGCATGAGGAGGAGAGATCTGGAGGTGGCTAAAGCTAAAGCCAGTGAGGTGATGAATCAGCATGTGTGTGTGTGTGTGTGTGTGTGTGTGTGGGTTACAGAGGGTGTATGGAGGGCAGTTAGTGCCACAGAGACACTCGTGAATCTTGCCTCTGTGTTTGTGTTTATTATTCACAATGCACATATTCATGAGATTAGATTGCCTCCCCTTTTTTGGCTGAGTTATGGACAGATGAGAGGCAAGTACCTCGGGGTTGATTGCTGCCCTACGCCTCGATGATTACCTTCAGATTTTATTTTTTTCTATATTAGATTGCCTGCATCAAACTATTTTACCTCCAGCCAGTTCAGTCCTCGCTTAGCCCGGTTTAAATTTAGAAACAAAGCTTCACATCTGCCAGCTCGATTTCCCTGACTGGTTTCTCTGCCTCCCCAGCCTTGATTCTGACTGATTCTTACCCACTTACTTATTTTACTTGAGCATGTAGGCTGGAAACAGGGAGAAGCTTTAGACCGAACTTGCCTGAATCAATTGTTTCCTCTGGCTTTTTCATGTTTTACAAAAATGTTCTCCAAGTTCTGCTTGTTTTTAGATTGTATACTGTCTTCTCTCTAGATCTCCTTGAACTTCATTAGAAGAACACTATTAGTGTTCTTCTAAACTGGATAAATCGGCTCTTTTTGGAATGTATTTGAAAGAAAAAACACAGTATTAACAACAAATGTTTATATTAGAGAACTGCAATGGGTTTTACCTTTGCTAAGGATGGGGAGTGGATGGTCAAAAAATAAACTGTGAGTCTCTGGTTAGCGTTTACCGGGAGAATACAGTTAATAAATGAGGTTGAAAAGACATTTAGACAAATTTCTCAGCTGCTAATTACAAAGATGAAAAAGATTTTGACTTTCTTGCAGCATCTGTGCAAAATTATTGATATACAGCACGGACAAATCTTTCACCTTTGTCAAAGCAACATCTCATTTAAAGATAAAGCACTTTTTATTGCATATATTAAATAAAATGTTATCAAGAATTGTGTTAAATTGGTACCTACTGCCCCAAGCTAACTAATTCTTATGAATGTAATTGTAATTTCACTGCACTGATAGGTACTACAGAGTAATACATTCAAATTACAATTTAAAATAATGTGTTTTCCCTGTGGGACCAGAGAAGACACAAAATCAATGGAACTCTATATTATGTGGGCGTGAATGGTCAGAAATTCAGCAGGGGTGGGATTAAGAAAGCAGCCCGGCATTGGGCTGTAGTTTAGCCTAATCAATAGTTGGGGGTATTAATGTGCCAACAAACCAGGTTATGTGCAAACTGGAACACAGAAGAAAAAGGAAGATCTCACTGTGGTCGGGTGAAAAAGCATTCAGTGTAAATGTAGCTTTTGTCTCTTTTCAGAAACCTCAACAGAGGACCTTTAACACTCTGAACAGCAAAAGCTGCTGCCAGGTTTGAAAGACATGTTATATCCATCCATCCATTATCTACACACCGCTTAATCCTCACTAGGGTCGCGGGGGGGGGCTGGAGTCTATCCCAGCTGACTCAGGCGAAGGCAGGGGACACCCTAGACAGGTCACCAGTCTGTCACAGGGCTACATATATGGACAAACAAGCACTCTCACATTCACACCTACAGGCAATTTAGAATAATCAATTAACCTCAGCATATTTTTGGACTGTGGGAGGAAGCCGGAGTACCCAGAGAGAACCCACGCATGCACAGGGAGAACATGCAAACTCCATGCAGAAAGATCCCGGGAAAGCCGGGACGCGAACCAGGGACCTTCTTGCTGCAAGGCGAAAGTGCTAACCACTACGCCACTGTGCAGCCCAGACATGTTATATATTTTGTTTAATAATCACCATAATTATCATAGAAAGAAACAGTAAAAACTGGAGGAATTATTAGATTCTCGGCTTTCCAACAATCCTTATGCTAGTCATCTGTCAAGTTGTACTGGAAAAGTATCTAAATCAAAGCTTAAAACAATGATTTTTCATTAAAATCACTTTACTCTGCACGTCTCATTTAAAAAAATAAAATAAAATTACACAAGATTCTGCGCTCATTTGCACAACCCTGAAGCCATAACTGTCATGTGACAAAATCTCAGGTACTTTTTAAATGGACTCAGCTGAACTGCAGGCAGTGTTTGCACAGAGCAGAGAGATATGAAAACAGATTTTAAAAAATGTAAGTAGAAGAACATCTATAGTATGTAGAGTCGCCTGTGGGCACAAAATGTTGTATGTTTTTTAAATTTTTGTTAAAATAAAAAAAAACTATTTTTAACTTTTTCCTGTTTTACTTTGCTATATTCCACAAAAGCCTTTTCTTTTCTTTTTTTTTAGATCTTTCTCTACAACTAGCCATAGTTGCGCCATTTCCGTAGAGATGCAAGACTTTAAATTGCAGTGAAAAATGAGTCCAGAGTGAGGAAAAACATGACGGGAATGAAAAACAGCCCATAAACTGCTTGGGTTTCAGATAAAATACAATCTTGAACCATAAAATAGTATAATAAAGAAATGTTTTTGATTCTTACAATCCACTACACAGTCATATAGGAATGTGTTTGCATGACAGACGTTGACTTTAAATGTGCAAAGAGTAACTGATGCTTAGAAAATGGTGTGTATGTCTTTTTTGCACGCAGTAGATTCAGTTTGTGTTCGTCACCCTGCAGGCCTGTGACACACACAGATACATCCTCTGATAGCTGTGAAGAGATGCAGCCTGGTGATATTGTGTTTTGACATACAGTGGAAACAGACGCTGCACACTGATCAGCATTATTGCCACCAGCAGCACGGTTAGCAACAAACCTTTTACAGCCAGTATCAGATGAATGGGGATCTTAACAGGTTCACCACTGTGGCTGCACACGCCACAATGCAATGATTTTGTTGGTGCTACACAGTCCGGCAACATTTCATGCCATCAACGAACATGTGATAATTCATCTCACACACACCTCGGAGTAATCTGTTATTTATCCACGAGTACGCGCCGCTTTATTCTGCCTCTCACCTTTCTCACATGTGTCTCCTCCGTAGCTGGGCAGGCAAAGGCAGAGGAATGAATCAATCTTGTCGATGCAAGTGCCTCCATTTTCACAAGGCTCGGACTGGCAGTCGTCAACATCTGCGAGGGAGAAAAGGCAGCGAGAACAGACGGGATGCAGATCTCATTAGGGCTCAAATTTAGAGAACGTATTCTGATGAAGGGATGTTGTTCATACAGAAAAAACACAGACTGTGTGAGCTTCCATTCAGGTTCCGACACACAAAATGAGCTGGTTATTAGTTCTGCTTTAAACATTGAAATGTGTCCTTGTTAGTGAGTACATTATCATAATTCAAACAGAGTGTGAGGAGAATACAGACAGCCTAATCCCCTCTACATTCCTTATTTATCCCCATCCTCTCACACAGGAAGACACTCTAAAAGCCTTTGGAGTGTTATTACCTTCCTTTTTATGCGTTTACGGAGCTTACGGTTGACTTTATGTATGTCTAATCTATTCTTTTGTCTCTGTCCATTGTCTCCATTTACAGACAACTGCACGATGAAGAAAAAGCAGCCTGCATATTGCATTGCTTTTCGTTTAATGCAGTTGAAAAACAGACATAAATTTGGTTGATGAGACTTCCCCAAAGCTGAAAAGGCCTTCAGCAACAACCAAAATCTTTTCCAGCTCCAGGGCTGCTGCTCTGTGGCTATCTATGCTCTCTAACCCCTCTGTTTAGAAAAAAAAAAGACAGGCAAAGGGAACATTTCTCCACAGGGATCAATAAAGTATCACTTTATCATTGTAAATGGAGGGCATGTAATCTTCTTTCAGCACTGTGGGGTTTTTTTGGAACCCAGAATAATAGATACACCCCAGGACTGCACAAATCTATTAAAACTCACAGCGAGAGTGCAAAAAGAAAGCTACTTACAAGTTCAGACTCACTTCAGAGTGTTTCCTCACATCTTAACGGTTACTTAGTTCCGAGCAAAAATCTGAACAGTGAGAAAGGTCAGTGGCTGCGAAGAGCTAAAAGTGTCAGACAGATCAAACTAACGTGACCTTTAGCCTTATCCAAGATTTTCACATTTCAGACTGTCATCACTGGACACACTGAGTTCTGGCTGCAGAGGGATTCATTTTTAATCTGGCCTAACTTGTGGCTGGTCAGTGAAGTATGTTGCAGGCTACTGATGTGAGACTAAGTCAGATTGTTTTTGTGTCTTTTTGTAAGATCCAATTTTCCTATTTTTGGTGTTGCTGAGGATTAAAAATAAATGATATAACTTTAATCTGGCAGCAGAGGTTGTTTATCCGTTTGTAAAAATGGTACCTCTTTCAAGATGAATGAGAGAAAATGAGGCTGTTTGTTGAGGACTTTTACAAAGTCCAAATCCAGAGATTTATACTAATGTCATTTCTTTTAAGATTTCTCACTCTTCCAACTCGTTAGAAGTTGTCATCAGTGAAACAATATGCATGCGGGAGATCAAATATCAGTTTAAGAGTCTACTTCAGATTTCTTAAAAAT
This sequence comes from Amphiprion ocellaris, assembly GCF_022539595.1. Classification (NCBI taxonomy): domain Eukaryota; kingdom Metazoa; phylum Chordata; class Actinopteri; family Pomacentridae; genus Amphiprion; species Amphiprion ocellaris. The sequence goes on along the minus strand of NC_072775.1, from coordinate 14,721,796 downwards.
ACCATCTTTCACAATCTGATTCAGTGGTTTAAATCATACAAAGTCAACACGTGTAGGAATTGGAAACTGCAAAAATAGAAAAAAAAAAGGGGGGCAGATTTTAAACTGTCTAATCTTTCTTGAAGTAACAGTGTGTGGTTTCATTTGGAAAACTAACCAAATGCAACCTTAAAATTGTAGTATTTTGTCAAAGCCATTTCATTATACATGCCATATTTGTAAAAATCAAGCCGGAGTACTGAGAGAAAACCCATGCATGCACAGGGAGAACATGCAAACTCTATGCAGAAACATGGCAGGTCCAGGTCGGGACGCAAACCAGGGATCTTCTAGCAGTGCTAACCATCGAGCCACTGTGCAGCTCGCTAACCACATTTATTTTAAAACAGAAAAAAATTCTGCACTTCTCAGAGCTATGATGAAACCAATCAGTGACTCAGCTATGACCAACAGCATCGTGACAAACACTAAGGGACTTTTCAGCTAAACTGATTTGAGGTATTTTCTTTTTTTTAATAGTCAAAGAAATTAAACTTTTGCTTTTTTTTTTTTTTTTATGATTGATGGCATTTTAAATTTGATGTACTACATTAAGACATTTTTGACGTCCCGCTACTTCTTGTCATGGTTGTACTGTTTCCATAGAGGTTCAGGACTTTATTTTGCAGCAAAAATGATCCTACAGTGAGTAAAAATGTGACAGGAGAGGAAAAATGCCCAGAATCTGCTTGGGGTTCAGAGGGTCAAAATATATCATGTATGCATAGCTCAGTCTAATATAACTCAAATGTTGTTAGGGCCTGTGTTAAATGTTTAGCAAAAAGATCTGCCTAAGAATCACACATCAGTATGTTTAGTCAAGAATTTTTTTGTTATTTTTTATGTTTTTCATCAAGTGGAGAAAAGAGATGCCCACGAACAAGCAGTAGCTCAGACCTCAGATTCTTCACAGAAATACATGTTGAATGAGGACACTAATACAGAAGATTAACATACAACATTTTAAAGAGATAAATATGAAACAGCCCCTTTCCTTATTATGAGCAGGGTGACCTTGGGTGACCTCAAGATGAGAAAGTTCACAGTTAAACACATACAGTTAAACACACACCGCCAGCTCTGTTTCCCATTAAAATCAGTCCAGCTCTTTGTTGTTCAGTGTGAAAAGTCTGATCCCATTGTCCCTCTCATCCATTATGCAGAGGGGGAAGTTGCTCTTCAGAGAGCTAATACTGCAAATTCTGCAAATCCATAACAAAGCCTACCAGCATGCCCACGCATCAGCTGCTGCCTGTCAGTCTGATTGTCTGTCCGTCCATCTCTCTATGACTCTGAACACGCAAAACTTAGCAAGCACTGAGCGTTCACAGCCCGAGCAGGACTTTGAATGCAGATAAAAACGCTACTGTATGTGGCTGATTTATTCATGAAGTGTTCGCTTCCTTGAGGAATGGCTGCCTAATGAGCTGAACAGGTGTTAATGAACAAATTAGGACCCTTAAGACAGATTTATACCTCAGTGTCAAAGTGTCACGGCACCTGTGCAGGGATGTCTCTGGTGTCTACTTTGGGATGTGGAGGGACACGACGAGGCTCACACGCTTTTCATTTAAAATGCAGCTGGATGTGGGGTGGATGTGCAGAATATTCTATCACAATATCAATGTACAGAATCTCAATATGACTTTGGAAATCTATGCCGATATTTTGACATGTTTGAGCAAATTAAAGCAAGGAATTCACCACATTGTTGAGATAAACTTTCACAATCACAGGTGTAATTATTGGCATTAATGCTGCAGTCTATTTAGATGATCTGGTTTCATGGTTTCATTATTGTGCGTGTTGTGTTCACTGTCACGGCCACAGAATGTATATAAAAGATGGACGTGACACCAACCAATGCTTAATGGACTACTGTTTTAAAAAATAAAGTTTTGAATTTGTCATCTTGGTGTTTTGGCGAGTGAAGGACAAATCTACCTGAGAACTTAAGAACAAGACACACATCCATACAGTAGCAACTTGTCAGTCACAAAGCAGCTTCATCATTCATTTTACTCTACATGGGGTCATAATTTACAAAGTAAACATCATGCTGTATTGAAGGAGACTTTAAAGTGGTGATTGAGATCATAAACTCATTAGGGAGATGTTTACTGAGGTAATAAACCCAGTGAGAAGTAGCTTTATTTTCTTAAACATTTAAACACCCCCTGTTGGCGGTTAGAAAGAATGCAGTCAAACAAGTAATTTCCACACAGAGGCATCTTTTATAAACAGTCTACGACCCGAGAGACTTTACATCTGTTGTTTTCCTAATCTGAAACTCTTGAATTTTGTCTCAAATCCGTCCAACAAACTCATTCATTACAATATGAACTATGCACTACATATCCCTATTATATATACAATTTTATACTCACAGGTAAAACACAACTTTGGAAGCTGCTGTCCATTGCACTTCACAAAATGTTTTTTCTCAGATTTAATATTAAACATTTGTGCGATTATTTTTAGAGCTGATTCGCAGCCACCATCAATCTATTGTTTCAGCTGTAAGCAGCTTCTCATCTCCATTGTGCATTGCATTATGGGACAGCAGTGTCACTCAGCTGCACACTAAACAATGAGCTGTATTTATCCTGCATGTCGGCACTTTTAAATATATCTTATTTCTTCATTTTTGTGAACAGTGTGAACACACAATATACTAAAAACCTGTTTTGAACGAATACAGAGCATATTTTTGCTGAAATCCATAGTTTCAGGCACAGGTTTGACTGTAAATGTGCATTTTTATTATGAAAAAACATCATCTGAAGTCATCATAATGCAGTCACACCTCACACCCATAATTAGGCATTCAGAATGGTTAGAGAACTGTTGTGCTGAGACTTCTATGTGACCATTATCTAGGTCATGCCTTGAGCAAATATATATATATGTGTGTATTTTCCTTTTGCTGCTGCGAAGTAGTTTAGCAAGGAATTTTGTATGTGCAAAATAAAAATCTGAGAAGTGAAAGCTCTCTTAGTTTGACCTTGAGGAAATGCATCTCCTAACTCTCACCGTCTGAACATAACCTTTAGACCTCATCCTCCCCTCACATTGTGATGGACAGCTTGACCTCTGACCTGCAAATCGGCCGTTAAGCCATCGTTAGAGACAGATGCAGGGCTGACTTCATTATGTCTGTGTGCGTGTGTGTGTCTGTGTGGGATGTGTGAGTGTGTATGTGTGAGCATCACCCACCAATCTCACAGTTCTCCCCAGTGTATCCTTGTGGGCAGTAGCAGCTGTAGCCCGTTCCCTGTGGAAGGCACTTCCCTCCGTGCAGACATGGGTTTGTCACGCAGGGCTCCACCTCAGCTGAAAGAGACGGACAGATGGGGTGAGGGGGGGCAGTCGGGAGAATAAGGCAGTTAATTGGTGATACTATAAATGAAAATGGTTTTCATAATGTTTTTGGTGTTTTGGCAAGAACGAAACAGATGTTTCTAAGCTGAAAATACTTATTTCCACACTGATCCTCTAAAGTTGGATGGCTGAAACCCTAATTTCCTCCCCCCTGCTTAGATTTTGGATACAAAAAAAAAAAAAAAAAAATCAGTGTATGACTCAGTAAAAATGCACCGCTCAATTTTCCATCAGCACAGCTCAGCCAAAACCAGCGGTTACAACACATGCATATCCATTTCACACTCCGTCTCTTTTCAAAGGGATCAGAAGCCAGAGAGCCTCAACCTCGCCATCCACTCACAGCCACAGTTGTCATGGTTACCATATGGAAAGCAAGCCTCGGCTCACTCCAGCGAGTGTAGCGGGCAGCGTGAGAACTTCAGACATTAGCCATCCTCAACAGAAACGAGCAGACCTACCAGCGAGCGCCTCGGCCCGGCTATTCACTCCCTAAATGTGTGCGTGTGTGTGGTCCCCTTCCACAATTACAAATTTCCATATCAATTGACACACCACCACGTGTTTCTCCCCTGAGCCGCTCATTATAGCAACTTAAGGTCTTTGAAAACCGCCATTCGTTCGTTCTGGCCGCAAAAGCTGGGCTGTGGGAGTCTTTGTTCTGCCAGCTCTCTCTGTGACACCGAGGGCTGCTCAGGAGGGGGTGGTGTGTGTGAGGTTGACACTGTGCATGTCTGTGTGTGCAGGCTTGTGTGTTTGTGTTTACATGGCGCGATGAGCGAAAATCAATACCCTGGCTATGATTAGCCCCGAGGCCGAGCCTGTTCAATAACTAACCAGAAGCAGACATCTCAAGCTCACATCTTCTGAATTACCGTCAGGGCACAATAAAGGCTCAGGGACAAAGAGAAGATTGAAGGTTTTCAATCAAAAAGGACTCCTGTACTGAGCAAGATTTCTCAACGGCTGCAAGCCTATGATAAATTTTGCGATCTATACTCCCCCTCTGCTCATGCTTTGAATTCTGCTGAAGTCAGGTGCTAAAACCAGCCATGCATTTCATTTAATGTACAGCAGTCTGGCACAACGTGCACATGCACCCTCTGCATCAGTCAAGGTCATGGCACATCTTGACAAATATCAACTGTTATGACAAGCAGATTTACTATAGCGTGTGTGTGTGTGCGTGTGTGTGAAAGACAAACCTTGTGCGATTGGCCGTTCATTAAAGCGAGTGGTGCAGAAAAATCAATAGTCTGTAGAAGGAGGTGACATAGTGGACTGTCCCTCGCTCTGCTCAGCGGCTGACACCACCGGTACAAACAACAATAAGCTGGCAACAGCAAAATCCAACTAATAAGTTTACAGAGATAGGACAGTTAGGGGATAATACTTTGCTGCGGCAACGCTGAGATACCTGTAAGTATTAATCCGCACGTCACACACAGCTTCGAGTAATCACTAACACAGAGAAAATATGGGTTATCTAGGAAATGTGATTTACGGATAAACACTGCCGGCCTCACAAGTCAGAGCTGGTATTTGTGAAGGCAGGAGAGCACAAAGAGAAAGGTGGAAACAAAGAAACTGATTGTAAATTAAATGCTACAGAGGACTTAACAAAATCTGTCTAAAAACGTCAGACTAAGCAGAGAAGCTCGCTCTGTGGTAGTGCTTTGTTCTTGAAGGTCCTTGAATCCAACCTCAGGCTCTCATTTTCTCTTCTCTCTCATTGATTGAACTGACTGATGAAGTGCTCTGTGATCCAGTCAGGAGAGCAAATACTGACCACCACCATGAAACCGGAGCCACGAGGGACTTAGCCGGAGCCTGGAATGTGCGCATGAGAAAGAGATGTAAGCTGACAGCCATTATTCTGTTCCAATCTCCTGCAAGTGCATCCATCCACCTCTACTATTTGTGTAGCAGAGATATCAGAGCATGTTTGTGTGTTTATGGCCTTCTGCCTGCATGACTCCAGGGTCTCTCAGTCAATCAATCAACCCTCATACTGTGCACCAGCAGCCCAGATGGTTGCCCTCGGCTTCTTGTCGATACAGTTTACAGCTGTTTTCCATCCGCAGACTCCTCACACTCGGAGCAGGCGTCTCACCATGCCTGCCGCAGACATGAGCTGCTTTCAAAGGGAGGAAGAATAAATCACCATAGAAATGTGTGATAGCATGATGCCCAAGGGGCTTCCAAGCACTCAGTGATGGGATGTTTCCTGTATGTGCTCTCATTATCAAGCAAAAAAAATAAATAAAAAAATAAGTAGGTGGCCAGCCAGGAGCTTCACTCAGATGTACTGTGTTGCAGACTTAATCATCAGATTGTGTATGTGGCAGGGATGTGGTGTCTGCTTGTGGTGGGAGTAAAAGATATGTAGATGTGGAAAACACACTGAATGTTTGAATTCACAAGCCAGTGGCAAGGTCACAGGAAAAGAAATGAAAAGGTATTCTTAAAAGATAATTACCTTTCTTTTTTTTTTTTTTTTTTTTACAACCAGGGCCTTATTTTTGTGGTTTCGACTGACATTTCTGCTGGCTGTGATAACAGTGAATGGAGCAATTCATGAGACCTTACTACAACGAATACAACACAAAGTAGAAGTCAGAACAACACTGTGCAATATCACCTAAATGTCAAATTGCTCTAGCCTGTATCACCATTCTACAATTGCGAGATTTTTAAGGTGACAAAGAGTATTTCCTTCTTTGAACAATCAAAAACAAATACTTGAGAAAGATTATATTTAAAATACAGCTGCTTCAATGTATAAATTCAAAAAACAACAGTGAATGAGCCTATGATCACTGATACGGAAGGTAGAGAATCTGGCATTAGTGAAACAAAATTGAGGGCACCTGAAATTTCCAATTAGCCTAATTGCATGAACATGGTTATAAAATCACCTGTGACTATCTCTGTCTATCTGCATGTCTGTATCATGGCTCCACATGGAATATAATTACCAAAGGAATCCTTAAAAAAATGGAAATGCCATAAGGCTTCACAAAAATAGAAAAGGATACAGGGGGAATTTGTGAACAGTTTAAAATCAGTGGAAACTGCAGCTGCAGCAGTAATCAGGAGGTACAGAATGAGCAATATTACCACTAATGAGAGCCACAGTTTCTGTCCAGCTAAAATGATGCCACAGACACTGAGCTGGTTTCAAAATCTAGCTCCAAAAAAACAGACAGGCAAATGTGTCAGACTTGGCACAGAGGTTATCTGCGACAATCAACGTTGTATGAGCTCAGACAGCGTGAAGGTCGTTGCACAACATCAGCCTCTGTGAACAGTGTCCAAGAATTTAACTTGGTCTCTCTCGGCACAAAACTGCAAGATTAAAGTTTGCCAAACAACATGAAAAGATGCCTGATGGAGCACAGGATGGTCAAGATGAATTTGTTCGACTAAGACAGGGTCCAACATATTTGGTGTGAACCTGGTCAGGATGACCACAGTGAAAGCATAGTCCTGACAGTGAAGCACGGAGGTGGGAGTATAATGACAAGAGGCTGTATGATTGCAAAATGTGTTTGGGTGATGATAGATTTATAGATGGCAGAATACAAAGGCTGTGAATATACCAAAATACTGCATGACAAAATGACTCTCAGTCTGCAATAGTTTGGCAGAGGAGGAAAGTTCCAGCATTATAATAATCTACAAAAAGAATGACAGAGCAACACAACTCCTCCAGCAAAGTGCAGCTGAAACAAAAACAGTGTGAGTTGGTGGAGGCCAAAAGCAGAGCTAATAGAGAGTGATTGAGACCACTGGATCAGAAACACAACTACAAATGAAAGCCAATGTTGCTCCAAAACATCTTAATAAGCAACTTTTTGCTAACAAGTTCTCCATCAGCTTAACAGGTGATATGTCAATGTTCCCAATTTAATTTCCTACCCACAAGTGGAAAAACAATCAGTCATTGCAGCCTTAAAGAACATCCGAATTTAGATCAACTCCAGTTACTGCATCTCTCATTCCACACTCAGCATCTATGAACACAACCAGGTAACTTGTCAACATGGAAAATAGAAAGTTAGCTAATAAGACAATTAAAAAATAAGCACACTTTATCCTCACATTTCCCTTACAGTCGACACCCCTACAGTTCTTGCACAAAGCTGATGTGTAACAAATAAGTCTGACCACTGAAGGTACGGAGATGGTGAGACAGCAGAAATTAGACTCCCACAAAATGTTGAAGCAGCAGACAAGATGATATTTTGGCCAGAAAATCAGAACCAATTTTGTTGGAGGAAAAAAAAAGGACAGTGAGCAAACTCAAAGTCCATAATAATCACTCACAGAAGTAGTGCTGAAGAAACTGCTTGCTATTCTGAGTACAATAGGTCACAGATAAAACAGGCAGGCGGGACAGAAACAGCTATGGACTGTTAAAGCAGAAAGTTTGGGTAATCCTCTCATGGCTTGCCATTGTTTTCTCTCCCAAATAAGACTCAATAACCAGTGGGTGTGTTTAAAGTATGCCTGCCTCACTGCTGATTCTGTTTTACCATATTGTGCTTTACACAAAATATCTGATAAGGACACGTGATGCTTACCTGCAGGGCTGAGAGTTGTGGTACTAATGTTGGCTCCTCCTCTGCTGCTTTCTTCCTCCATGTTGCCGGGTAAAAGGGCCCCGGACCCCACGGCATGGGACCAAGTGGGCTCCTCCTCATCTGTGGGTCCGGACAGTGATGGAGGGTAATCCAGAGAACCGTTCACGACCACCTTCTCCACTGGGACCAAGTGAAGCAACGTGGACGGGTCAAAGGGGCCGTCCTGGTTGTCTGAGAGGGGGGATGGAACCGAGACTCCCAGTCCAACAGTCTGTGATGGGGAAAGAGGTGATGACGTTGAGGGTGAGAGGGACGGGGTTTGGGAATGGGATGGAGGTGAGGAAGTGGTTGGAGATGGGGAGGAGGAAGAGGAAAGAGACGGGACGATGGACTGGGATTCAGACAGGGATGATTGAGAGAAGAATGGTGAGGTGGACGGAGAAGAAGACGGTGCTTGAGATGGTTCTAGTGAGGCCGTCTGGGAGGAGTTTTCTGTTGTTGGTGAAGTAGATGCAGAAAAGTCACTTTCTGTTCCAGTTACGGTCAAAACTGTAGCCTCCAGAGTACTGGTAGTGGTGGTGGTGGTGGTGGTAGTGGTGGTGGTAGCAGTGGTGGATTGCCCTTTCCTGTGACCCCTCTCTCTGGATCTTTCTCTGGACCTCTCTCTGGGTTTGCTTGTTCCAACTGGTCGGCGTGAGACTTGTATCTCACCTTTGGCCTCTGCACCGGTAATTTCACCGCTCCCTTCTTCATCTGCTTTCCCCTTCTCCTCTCCTCTCCCCCTGTCTTCACCTCTGCTTCTGTCCTCCCCCCTGTTCTTCTTCCCCCTTCCTCTTCCTCTACCGCTGGCTCTGGAGGTCACCGTCTCCTCCCTCTTGTCACTCAGCTGGGTCGTGGTCTCCGCTTCAACCCGGATCCAGGTTTCCCCGGCGGAAGAGGTGATTTCAGGCGCAGGGCTGGAGGAGGTGGACGTCTCTGAGTTTTCCCAGCTCTTGGTGCTCTCTGCAGTCATGGAGTTAGAGGAGGCAGTCAGAGTGGATGCCAGATGAGTGGGTGAATCTTCGCTGGCTGGTGGGGTGCTCTGCCTCGAGGGGCTGCTGAACCATGAACTTCCCCAAGACAACAAACCTGTGCGGGTTGCAAAAACAAACAAAAAGAGAAAAACAGGGAAAGTCAGGAGTGCAATCATAGTAGACAGAGAGAACGGTTCAAAAGACAAAGTGAAAATCATCTTATGGATTCTCTCCACTTTGCCAAAGGCAGCAAAACAAACTCTTCTAAGCTGTCTGAGATTTCCGTCAGCTGTTTTTCTCTATCACTGCAACAGCACTGTCTTCACTTCAATATTAGCAACACCAGCTGGCAAAGCTCTGAGGACAACAAGAAGAAAAACACTGAAAGAAAAGGTCTTGATAGTGCTGAACATTTTCCTCTATATTATGTTAAACACTGATGTCTGGGATAAATGTAACCAGAGAATAGTGTGTGTAGAGGACGGATGAAGAAATAAAAAAGTATTACAGTTGCAAAGGCAGGTGGACAGGTGAGCGACATCAGACTCTTAGTTTAAAAGAAATGTAAAAGGGGGCTTTCAAAATATTATGCTGTGCTCATGTCATAACATAGTTTCTGATTTGTAAATGTCAACATGTGAGTCATAATTACCACAAATGTAACAGGATTTTTTGTGATAGCCCTATTAAATCTGACTTTGTAGGTGCCTGAAAACAAACAAATATCATTACCAAATTAAGTAAAATTGAACTAAATTTAACTGGAACTACCACCCTGTCAGGTTGGAGTTTACGTTCATGTCTGTCTAGACTTGACCTTCAACCTATTGAATGTAAAATGCCATCACTTCATCATTTATCCAGACATGGGTGTGTGACATTTTGTCTTGATTAGTGCATTGAATTATGACCAAAAATGAGCTGTTTTGTGAGGTGACCTTTGACCACCAAAATCTAATTAGCTCATCGTTGAGTTCATGTGAACATTTATGCCAACATTTGAAGAAATTCCTGTTGAAGATATACCACACTGATGAGAATAAGCAGCACAAAAAACAAAAACAAAATGAATTAATAAGGTTCTATATTGTCATTATAATGCTATTTTAATTCTCACACAACCTACTTTAGATATCTAGTTTGTCTCTATCATCCATTTCATGCAATTTGAAAGCAGCATTAGGCAGCTAGCAATACTTCGAAGACATTGACATCATTTGTAATACAGAATTTGTTTAATTATAGTTCACTGTAATGATTGCATGATAGATTGTCCTTTAAAAATGCACATAAAAGCTTCTGTGGAGCCACACAGATACAGACATGTGCACACGTACACACACACATGTGCACACGTACACACACACACACACACACACACACACACACACACACACACACACACACACACACACACTCACACACACACATACAGTCAGGCCAAACAGAATGAAACTAAAAACCACTACAGTCTCACAAACGGCCTCCGAATTCAATCAACAACTCTGTAACACGGTTTCAACAAACCCTGAATGGAGATGCCTGCCATTTGGAAACCACTTTCATCCACTGCCAACACATAAAGAGCTGTAAACCTGCAGGACCCCTGAGATGTAGGAAATGGGAAAACGGGTTGATGAGCTGGATTTCACACTTTTTCCATCATCTGTCTGCATTTATATTTGAAGGAAACTCAAATTCTCGTGCCTGAGGGGCAGCTCGTTCTGTAGATACACTGTAAAAAAAAAAAAAAGGTCAAATAAAATCTGTATGGAAATGATAAAAACCTGACTGCAAGAATGCCAGAAAAAAATATGTAAAAGCATGTACTGAAGAACATTCAAAACTGCACAGACGTTGAAAATAACGGCAAGTATCTGTAAAATAATGATATTTTAAGCTGAACTGATTGAGTAAAACAGTGTAAATTTACGGTCACACATGGTGAAAGAAGGAAAAAAAGATTTGTGAAAATATGTTTATTTGATGTGAACATTATGGCCGTTTTTTGCCATTTTTTGTCAGAGTTTTTACTTGTTATATGTAATTTAACAAACGGGGAAAATTGTAAAATAAGTTAAAAAATGTATTCTTTTTCAATCATTAATTCTTTGCATCTTTTTTCTTTTAAATATTGGCTCTAATATCTACAAAATGACAATATTCTTTTTGCCAATTTAAATACAGTAAAAAAAAATTTGTGATTTTACAGTTAAACACTTAAATAAATAAATTACCTTTTGCAAAAATACAGATTTTTGATGTGGACATTTTTTAAGGTTAAGAAGTGTAAACCAGTAGGATTTTTTCCCTGTGATTTTACCATTTTTCATGCATATTTAATAAAATTAGAAACACCTGTAAAATAACTGGGCAAAAAGAGTTCCTGCTTAAATAGTTAAAAAAAAATATTTTCAGCGAAGCAACTCAACAGCTTTAGCTGCACTTTAGATGACATATAGTGATCTGCTGAATTATGTGACATTTAATTAGACTTAATTAGAGCGATTCCTAGAAGAGCTTGGACATAGTGTCCTCTTTCCTGTCTACACGTGATTTATAAGCCTCCTTTAAACTTACATTGCAGAAATGGTTCAATTAACGCATGGTAAATTGTTTTTTTAATCATGTCTTGGGGATTCCTTTTAATATTTAATTAAATTTTCTTAATATTCATGTAAATGTTTATTACTTGACACTAGCATGCTCCACACAACTGGTAAAAGTTAAAAAACATACTGTTTTACACATGTAGATTTTATCTCAGGCTATAATCTCCATCCATAGTAACACGCCTGAAATGAATATACCTTCAGCTAAGAAGGTTTCTAGCTGAGTGAAATCCTCCATATGTGGCAGCCGTGATAAGAGCAGCTCCAATTCTTTAAATTCTAAGGAAACATGCTTCAGTGATTCCTTTCTTATCTCCTTTAACATAAAACACACTGGTCCATCCTATACAAAAGTGAAAGAGATAACACCATCCCACAGTTCCATGCAGCATCAACATCAAAGCGACACCATCCAAGGCAGACACACGTCAACATCATCCGCTGTCCAATTATTACGTAGCCAAGTGTAAGAGCAGATTCTCTTGGTACCACGATTCTCTTTTCTAATGTCCCCTATAGATTCTCCTTCACAAGCATTTTGGGAAAAACACAGGATGTCATTTTTTTGGCCGTTCCACCACAACCACAGTGACGAAAAAGTGTGTCTGAGTCATGATTTCCACAAGGCTCATTTTCCTCTGTTTATACCAATACCGTCACCCTGGAAGGAATTTTCCAAAAGGTCTATTTTCGGCGACCTAAAACTGCACATTTGAATGTGGATAAAAAGCCCCCCCCAAAAAAGAAAAAGTACAATATGCTACATTTTAAAGGCAGCCTCGGAGGAAAGCAGGTGCTTACAACTAAAACTCATCAGCTGTCACATCTGACAACAACAGCAGCCATACAGGAGAGGCAGCCTGAAATACAGAGAAAGGTCAGCAAGACCTGAGCTTGTCTCCAGACCTCAAGCTACTTTTGCTTTTCTTACAGAAACAGGAGTTCATGCTGAACATAACTCCTCTGCTCTCCTCACCGAAAGCCTCTGCTCCCCCGTTTGTCCCGTCAACGTCCTTGTTTTCTGATAAACTTTGTTCCAAGCTGCTTGTTTGCACTGTAATTAGCGCGGCACCGTGTTAGGTTGCCAACCCCTAAAATCACAGACTGTGCAAATGACAGAACAAAATCCACACCCATAAACTGCCATCAAACCTTGTGCTTCATAACACAAAACAAAATTCGGCAACCACTGTCTGGTTAGTACATCCCACTTAACCGACGATGATTTATTCACTAGTTACAAACAGTAGAAATCTATTCACCTGGTGAGGTTGAACTGGATGGATTTGACTCCTCGTCAGTCTTTTTTGTAGCTACATTCTCTTTTGATGCTTCTTCACCTGGTGTCTGGGTTCCCTCCTCATCTTCAGTGCCCACCAGGTAGTTCCAAGGCTTCCAAATGGACTTCACAATCTTTGAAATTGCCTAAAATAGTAAGTGAACAGACAGTACTTTAGTGACTCTGCTTCAGTATTTAACCCTCTGAACACTCCTGTCAAATTCCTGCCCTCTGTCGGCAAATTTTTCACTGCAATATAAAGTCCTGCACCTCTCTGGAAACAGCACAAACATGGCTACAAGTAGAAAGAACGCAAACATGTCAAGCTATAATGCAACAAATAGCTAACACACTGTACCATTAGAACACAGGAGTGATGGTTGCTGTAAATGTTTCTCTGTACTCCTATGTAGATATTCCATTAAAAAAACAGCCGTTTCCAGATAGAATAGTCATTTACCACATTAACAGTATCTAGACTGTATTTCTGATTAATTTAATGTTGCCTTCATTGAAAAAAAAAGTTTTTCTTTCAAAAATAAGGACTTTTCTAAGTGGCCCCAAACTTTTGACCAGTAGCGTAGATATTTTGATATTTACATTTTTTAGTTTCTATACTTGTCTCCTATCTGCTCCACACAGCCTGCAGTTCAATCTAGTTCAGCCAAAAAAGGTCACAAAATTTTTGTCATGTGGCTGTTGGTAGGGCTGCACAGTGGCGTAGTGGTTAGCACTTTCGCCTTGCAGCGAGAAGATCCCTAGTTCGCGTCCCGGCTTTCCCGGGATCTTTCTGCATGGAGTTTGCATGTTCTCCCTGTGCATGCGTGGGTTTTCTCCGGGTACTCCGGCTTCCTCCCACAGTCCAAAAACATGCTGAGGTTAATTGATTATTCTAAATTGCCCGTAGGTGTGAATGTGAGAGTGCTTGTTTGTCTATATATGTAGCCCTGTGACAGACTGGCGACCTGTCTAGGGTGTCCCCTGCCTTCACCTGAGTCAGCTGGGATAGACTCCAGCCCCCCATGACCCTAGTGAGGAATAAGCGGTGTATAGATAATGGATGGATGGATGGATGGATGTTGGTTGCAGCAGCCACTAATGGCTTCTCAGTTGATCAGAAGTGTGTTTTTTTGTTTGTTTGTTTTTTACAGAATCTGATCGAGGGCTGAAAAGATTCCTCGAGTAATTTGATTACTAAAATTCCTCAAGACAAAATTCTCTTCCTCGAGGCTTCATTTAATCCACTATTCACTAGACTATATTTGCACGATACAGTGCAGATGTTCGCCTGTGTTCCGCTCAACGGTTATTTCTGTTGCACATTGCGCTCACTTCTGCTTTTGATGCTGTAACACGCATGCCAAGTGCAGAATGTAAAATGGAGACGGATGATTACTCGATTAATCGCCACAATAATCAATAGAATACTCCATTATTAAAACAGTCAATAGCTGCAGCACTAATCCGATCTGTTCAAATGGTTTACTTATGGGAAAATTTTACGACCTAAAATGATTTAAATATCAAGATTTTAAGCTTCAGGTTGTCTGATGGAGCTGCACATCACAGGTGGGTAGTTCAAGGACTGTCGGCAAGTTGAAAATCCAACAGATCTTTCCGTTTTTACAGTTTCTAACTCTGATAAATGGTGTAACTTTAAAGACGCTGGCAGTTTTTGGGGTTGAGAGAGTTAAAACGTCTTGACTGAAACATAAAACCAACCTTCTTCTCAGCAGGAGTTGGTTCTACTGGAGGTCGGAGAAACTCCTCAGAGTCGGGGCCAGGCTCCAGTGGCTCCCCCCAGTCCAAGGAGCTCTGTCCTGGGATTAACTGGAGGGTCAAAAATGACCTTGAAGACTCTGAGGACCAGGGGTCTGAGGCTTAAGACGATAAGGTAAACGATTATTCACACCATCTTTGGATATCAATAAAACCAATCTTTCTTACAAGCTTCAATATGAGCGATCAGGCTTACAGGGGTCAGCAGTGTGTGGAGAGGTCTCCTCCTCCAGGTCAACCAGGCCGGTCCAGTTAGACGGTGAAACGTCGCTGCCATCTGAAGACCCTGCATGAAGCAGATGGATGAAATTGTACTTGTGACCACTTCTAATCTTTCTTACTGTGTCTATAAAGACTGATTGGGTAATTAATCAGCGGGTTCATGCCACCACAGATTGTAGTTAAATGTGAAACCTCTGCTGGTGGTGGTTTGCTGTGTAGTCGGATCAGGACCGTGTGTCTCGGTGGAGTCGGCATCGCTTGAGCCTGTTAGATAGCTCCAGGGCTTCCACAGGGAGGTGTAGATCTGAGAGATGGAGCCTGAATTCTTCACTTTACCTACGAAACAAGTTGAAGAGATTTTCTGTTCACATGACAACCTCCGAGGAGTTCAGTGTCTGAAGGCTTTGCTGTGTTTTAATTTTGCCTAAACTGACCAGTTTCAGTCAACACAAAAGCCTGAACTGACAGCTGAACATCCAGATATTTATTTTAAACATATCCTGTCCTGTTTTTCTCTCTCTCTCTTCCACGGCTTCTGTCAATCCAACAGTTTCTCAGACACACGATGGTGAGATGTGTTCTGTGGATCACAAATCAGCGTTGCCATAGCTACAATAGTGGCAATGACATTTATTGTCATTCTTAATGCATTAACAGCTCTCAGGGCTTTAGTTGGGAGTGAGATGGTAGCTATGTGCTTATATTTATACTTTTCTGTGCTTCTGTTTAATCTGCATACTTTGTTTATGACGCTAACATGAAACTCTTTCATGTTGAATTATCTTATCACACTGTAAATTCACTGTATTTATGTTTTGCACTGTCTAAACCAACAGTAATGAGTTACATTTATGATGAAAAGGTTGTTTTCCTCCTGTGGTGCAGTACCTCTGTAGCAGTAAGCATCATATAGTGCTGTAGCGTTGTCAGCAGTGCTGTTGGGGGAGACGGTGTGGACTCCTGACTGGCTTCCTCCACAGTCGGGGCGAGGCCAGGCCACCGGGAAACGGACGCTGCCATCAGACAACCAGCCTGGGGCGCAGCTGTCCAGGCCGGCCCTCCAGGCCAGATAAAGCTGTGCCACCGTGGCCAGCTGGCCCCCGAGGGACACACAGCGGTCTGAGGCTGAGGACAGCGACAGTCTGCCGGGGACCGAGGAGTGAAACACTTCACCTGGACGAAGAAACCAGACTGGGGCTCGTCAACAAGCAGATGATGTCTGTTGAATTTCTAGTAGGTGGACACCTTAGTTAGATAACTGCAGACTCTCAAATCACACATGGAGTCATATTATATAAAGCTACTAGCGTGTATTACAGGATGGAGGTTTTATATATTTTCATTACTTCCCTATGCTTCTTGTTTGAAAGGTGTGCTGTCTTTGAAAATAAAGAGCTGAAATTACACCATTTATTAATGAAAGAAACTGTAAAAGCAGAAAGGATTTTCTGGTTTTCAACTTTCTGAAGGTTTGTAAACAAATGATGTTTTGATGTGTGGTTTCATCAGAAAAAATTATCAAATTTCAACTTATAATTGTGATAGTTCATCAAAATCAATATACTCTACATGTCAAGTTTTTTTTTTAAATTGCCAGAATTAAAACTGCTCCAACCACATTCTGTAAAAAAAACAAAGACTATGCTCTCATAATACAACTGTAAAGCCATTAGCGATTCAACTCTTTTTTTTGGCTGAACTGCAGGCCGTGTTTACACAAATGCGAGAAAAGTATGGAAATAAATTAGAAACATAAGCACTAAAATATCTACACAATGAAGAGCCATCATCTGTTTTTTTTTTTAGTGTTGGTAACACAGGTGGGCACATTGAAAAATGTTTTACGTGCTGATTACAGTTATTTCTTTTTTTGTAAGATAAATAAAAGAAAATCAACTGTTGATTAATCATGTTTCTTCTTTTAATAGTGAAAAAAACATCTTGTAGTACTCCCTACTTCCAGTTATGTTGCATCTATGTTGTACCAGTTCCATAGAAGAGCAGGAATTTATGTTGCAGTGAAGAATTAGCTCAGAGTGAGAAAAAATGTGACAGGAGAAAAAATAAAGCCCAGGAACTGCTTGGGGCCCTGAAAATAATAAATATGTGAATAACTTCATTATTTCAAAATGCTAAATCATTTCATAAAACAAATGGAAAATGTAACTTGACTCAAACAGGTGTAATCTGTGTTTTTGTTGCCTATATCAAGCTGTTTATTATTTATTAATTTGTTAAAGTATCAATCATTTGCAGCTGCAGGAGACTGTGTAGTGAAAATGAGCCACTCTGCATGTGTGACATTATCGCCAACATGTCACTCAGTGCAACAGTGTGACTTACAGGTGTGTTTTTCATAGATTTTGCACTACAATGGCGCTCTCCAATTTACAGTAAGCAGCTGGATATCATTGTTTGGCTGCACAGACAACATGTACGAGTAGAATCAGTTCATGGGTGTTTGTGTCTTTGTATGGGATTCACAATGACAAAAGATAAAAACCACACCAGACTTGTCCTTGAACATTGCAGCAGAATATGATGCAAAAATCAGTGTTTTGAAGTGTTTTATGCCTCTCTGTGTGTGTGTGTGTGTGTGTGTGTGTGTGTGTGTGTGTGTGTGTGTGTGTGTGTGTGTGTATGTGTGTGTGTGTGTGCGCGTACCATCCAGTTCCTTTGCAAAACAGTACACATCAAACAGCTCTTTCGGGTCCCTCTTCCCATAATTCCTCACTCCAGCTGAGTACTCCTTGTGTCCATAGCAACCAAGCTCTGGCAACTGGACAGAATAACTGTGGAGAAAACCATGTGGGAGTCATAACTGGGAATCAACCGCTTTCTTTTTAATTTTTTTTTTTTTTTAAACTCATAATATGAAATACGAAGCCTAAATGTCTTGTGGACATTTTACTGTACAAAGATTATCTCAGCTCGCTTATTAAACTGTTTCCTTTCATTAAGATTCTAAATGTCAGTTCGGAATAAATTCTTATTTGTATTCTTTTTTTAAAGGGCAGCGGACGGGAATACATTAAAATACAATTAACAGCAAAGAAAGAACAGCAATGGAAAGAAGAGCGTGTTTCTGGAGCAGATGAAGTGACAAAACAGAGGAATATTAATTGAGATAGCAGATGATTAAAGAAGAGAGGGAACAAACAAGACACAAAACAAAGTAGAGGACTAGCAGGCTCATTAAAAAATACATAAAGTGACCAAAAGAAACAAGTAATCATGATAGTCGATTAAGATTTTGGTGAATAAAAAGTTCAACATTTGAGAAACACAATAGTTTTCTTCCTTAAAAGGAGCAACAAGCAACTGATTAGCTCAACTCAGCTTAGCTTAGCTTAGCATAAAGACTGGAATCATAGTGAAACAAGCAGCCTGGATCTACCCAAATAAAAGAAAATCTGCCTGCCAGTACATCTAAAGTTCACTGGTAAACACATTTTTTATATTTCACTTGTAGATTTGGTTGATGTGTTGTGCAAGAGTATTTCTTGGCAAGGAGAAATTGTTTTCCCCACGATTCCAGTATTTCTAGTAAACAAAGCTACATTTTCATTTTAGCAAAAAATGCTCAAAAATCACTGATTCCAATTTCACAAATGCCAAAGTCTAGATGTTTTTCTCATCATCCTTTCTATATCATTTATATATCTTTAAATTTTGGACTGGCTTCAGGAAAAAAAAGTATTTAAACAGGAAAACCTGAATTTTAATCTATTTAATCGTGCATTAATGAGCATGAAAACAAATTTGCAGATTAATGAATAATAAGAGAAATCATTAGCTGTGGTTATTCTTCAACGAGCAACAGGGCTCACTGCGACTAGCAACAAACTCAGTGAAGCCGTGACAAGAAAAAGAAGTTAGTGGTCGTCTCCTCACCGGACAGTCTGATCATCCAACCAGCCGGCTGCACAGCTGCTGAAGCTGTCATGGTACGCTGCCCACAGCTGGGCCGGCGTGGCCATCTGAGCCCAGTTTTCCTGGCAGGCTCGCTGGGCATCAGAAAATGAGAGGGCGTAACGGGCGCCGGGAGCCTGGTAGTGAAACACCACACCTACACAGACACAGACAGGTGGCCAACCTTCCTCTTAATCTGGCGGCTACACCGACACACGGCCGGGTTTTAAATCAATAAATCAGTGGAATGTAATCAAAGAGCATGTTATTGAGGCCGCAGACAGATCAATCAAACACAATGTGAGTTTCGGCTGAAATTTCACAGATGAGCACACAGAAAAATTGTCATTGTTATTCAGTCCAAACACTTTAATTAAAAGAATTACACAATTATTCGAGTGGAAAACTAGATAACAAAAACAAGCACTGAGAGCGACACTAATTAAGGCAGTCATTATAATATTGATATGCTGAATCGATGTTATTGATGTTTAATTAAATTTTTTAAAAAAGCTAAAAAGGCGTCGGCTGTGCTCCTGTTCTAAAAGCTGCCATTATCGGTCTTACATTAGCACAACAAGTCTAGACTGCAATAAAACACAAAAATCAATTAAGCTGGAAGAAGGATTTTAAAGCCTTTTGTGTTAATGCGGTTCAGACTGTGAGCAACATTTCTGCTCACTTTAAATGTTTCCTTTGGGAAGATGTGTGGTGGCACTAAACTTTTCTCGTCTGTGGCTGCGGCACTTACCGGAGACCACCAGGGGCACAGCGTCTCTCTCATAGTCGTTACCCACGACAACCTGACAGTGATAAGTGCCTGAGTCGTTGGTGCGGAGACCGGAGATCTCCATGGTAGCATTCAGAGGATTGGCAGCGTATCCTGGCAGCATGACGCGGCCACTGAAAGCCTTATTCACCTTGATTACATCACCTTTGGCACAGAAAGACAAGTTTCTTCAATACAAGGGTCTGTTGGCATCCTGCAAACTTTCGAAGTGAAAAAATAAACTTTAAAAGGGTTCCTAGATGTACACCCATGAAGTTTAGGCCTCAAAAACATATTTTTGATATCTAATTATCAGCAATAGGGTCCTACGCTGACATTTATAATCATTTTCCTTGAAAGATTTGTGTATTTGCTTTTCAGTCTTTTCACTGCAAAAATGTTTTTTTAAAACGTTCAGAAAACATACTAAAAAACAGCACATTAAAACTGTATTCACCTCAAACGTGGTATATAGCTGTTTGAATCTTCCCTACCAAGAAAATTATAGTCAATAAATGAAAAATAAATGCAAAAAAAATAAGAAAACATCACTTATTCAACAGTAACTTTTAAATGACAGGCAGATAATGGAAACCTACAGATTATCATCAGAAAAATAACAGAAAAACAATAAACTAACATGATAAATACCTGAGAAAAATGTACTGCAAAACAGAAATCATCGACATTACTTATACTTTTTAAAAAAGCTTAATCTGCAAATTAATATTTTTTGAATGATTTTACTAGCTGTTATCTATAATTCAAAAAAATACAGAAAAAAATACAATTAAAAATGTTTTTGCAGTGTACTCTCTGGGCTAAACGAGGGAGAGATGTGATGTCACGTACTGGACTGATCAGGATTCAGTTTTAAGGCCACTATTAACAGATTCTGATTAAACCACTTCTACACCGTCCTGATGAAAGAGATCAGCTCCATTTTGAGAGTTAAAGACCTAATAAATAACACAATGTGGTGTTTTTTTAGTCAACATTTTATGCTAATGAGGAAAATCTTGAACTAAGTTTTAAGCAGCTTTAAAATTCATAATGTCACTTTGTTTGTCTGGTACACTGAAAATACTGAACTGCATATTAAGTCTAGTGATGAATTTTACCTGTGCTTGGTTGTGATTTTGCTAATATCCTTCCAGTCAGACAGTTTATCTCTGAGGAAATCCTCCACTGAGCTGGTTTATCTATTTCTAATTTCAGAAGGTGATACTGAGAATAAAATTCACAACTTGTTAGCAAACAGCTCCCTGTTTACACATCGAACAGACACAGAGCAACATTCAATCTGTGTCATGTTTGTTTCCACCTGCCAAACAATCACTCTGCTTTAATCTCTTAAGTTTTCTCTACACTCATATCTGAGGGATATATGGCTCTTTGGCTGCTAAATGCTCCGTGCTCTCCAGCTAACCACTAACCTTAAGTTTTTCATTTGCTACAATGGGTATTGAGAGCTTTTTCACTGAAACCAGCTGCCAACTGTGTGTGATGATGTGACTCCTGAGAGCTGTGAGACTGAACCCAAACTGTAAAGTTTCAGGCTGCAAAACCATCTGAAAGAGGTTTAAACTTTAAAGGTGCCCTATGGATGAATATAATCTGCACTGTGCCTTAACTGTGCTAAAATCATTCCACTCAGAACATTTAGACGTATAATGTAAAACCTCCACTGAGGAGGTTTATCTCACTTTAACTCCAGGAGCTGCTCTTGTCAGATGGTTAAGATCTTTTTCATTGTTTTCTTTTGAGGCCTTAAGATTTATTCTTGAAACACTCTGAGGTGGGTGGAACTGCAGAGTCTGGTGATACCGTCTGTGAATAACCTCTGCTGCATTTGATCCATTGTTAATATAGAAGTACTGAAGAATCAAAATCCGAGTAAGGTGAATATAAATCAAAAGCTAAATAGAAACATTATGTTGTTGTTTCACCTTTAGCAGAGAGCACAATCCTCTCCAGAGGAGCCTCTTGTCCTCTTGCTGGTGGCCCAGTGTGAGTCCACAGGAGGTGGGGAGGCTGCAGGGAGGAGCTGGTCTGGAGGGTGAAGACACAGGGGAGGACGGCTTTGCCTGCCAGCGTTTGTTGTACCGTAGGATGGGTGATCCTACGCATGTTCACTATGGAGGAGGCTGCACCTAGAGACAACAGACAGTACTTTGATTATGCAATTTTATATGTTGGAGGACGTTTTGCGAAAACAATACAGTTGGTAATTACAAGTAACGATGATCCAACAAATGTACTGCAGCTTAAAGAAGAAAATGGCAGATAACGACTTTATGACAAAGACTTGAATATCTATGCTGGTTGATTGGAGTAATGCTGGGTTCTGCACTGAGCAGTGAAGATATATAGAAAGTGTAGGCTGAACTGTAGCTTCTAACAAAGGTGTCTTCTAACAAGACCTCTGGGATTCATTAGCAATTTCACACTCATATTTCTCCCCAGAAACTCGTGTTATCACTACAGCAAAGGAACGGGATGCTGAGACACTATAAGGGCCCAACACACACACACGCACACACACACGCACGCACACACACACACACACACACACACACCTGTACACCAGAGTTCAAACTCTCTGAGAGGCCACAGTGGTTCAAAGGCTCTAATGTGATTATTTAAATTTCTACTTCTTATTTCTCTTTTCTTGCTATTCACACAAATGACTCCATCTGTCACTCAAGCTAATTAATTTAAAGGAATTTCCTGCTACAGAAATATCAGTGGCACCGTACAACATGTTTGCTTCACAGATTGATATCGGGACTTCACCTCGTCTGGCTAGCATGGCATACAAGTTCAGTGTAACCATGACAACACCATCACCTGTACAGACATTATCCTATATTTCCTACATCACTGTGGTTTTATCATCTCTGTACCTTACTGTAGCAGGATTCTGTTATTTTAGTAGATATACTCTATTTCAAAGATGATTGAAATGAGTTTTTCTTAAAAAGAAAATACTTTTTATCCCAACTATAAAAGTTAATTTCATTATAATTTAACAAATTTACCCAATTAAAGACAATCATGTCATCACCGTGAAAACTGGCCATACTCTATCCACTAGTGATGCAGCTGAAACCTCCAGAAACAGCTAGAAAAAGAGCCTGAGAGAATTATTTTTTGTGTCAACTTTAATTTACTTTGTAAAGATAGAAGTCAAAAACAAATGTCTGCATATTCATTCATAATTCATATTAAACTGAAACTACACTGTTTCTGCTCCCTCCTCCCACTGTTAGTCAACCGCAATGCAATTTGCAGAAAACTAACATGAGCGTAACAAGAGAACTTGTGTGAAAAAACCCCAGAAAGCCTTATTTGGGATAGTATACACGGTGGAACTGAATCCCAGAATGATATTTCCATCTGCATTTAGATTGGACGGCTTTCACAAGCTGAACCCCCTGAGAGCAACTCTCTGCGCTGAAGACGCCCCCGCTGCCTTCCCCCAAATCAGATGTAATCACAAATACGAGGGAAGAGCACCAGAACAAGGCAGCGAGCAGGAATGAGAGAGGAATGAAGGAAAATAGTTAATCTAAGAAACTGAATGGTGGAAATTGAGCGTTTGGATGACAAGCGTAGCCTGTAGCATGGTAGTGACAGATAGGACAAAAGAAAACAGCCTGGAAAGACAAACAGAGAGCTAGAAGTGACATGAAAGGATACTCTGTCACCAACACACCCATCTCTTATTCCTGTCAGTCCTCCTCCAGAGTCCACTGAGCTGTGCAGATTACTGATAAACTGTAAGCAGGGTTTCAAGGTGCATGTTAGTGTGCCTTTTACTGAAGCTGCACTTCTGGTATATTTTTAAAATTCTGAGCGAGAATGTCCACTTTTAACCTTTGAAATCTTAACTCGATTTAAATCTTAGCCCAAGGAGTTTTAACAAGCTTCTGCTGGAGGGTTTAACTGCATCTTTCAGTCTTTCTTAGAACTTTAGCAGTTGTCAAGTTGTTGAAAATCCAAGACAAAACTAAATATTTCTCCCTTGAGGGAACATAATCAATATTAGCCCACCTGTTATGCAGATTAAACCTGTAGAAAAAGCTAATAAGTGTCAAAATATATTTAAAGTATTTACATATTCATGTTGCAGTTATTTCTACACCCACTTCTTCTGTTCAGGGTCACATGTGGCTGGATTAGATCCCAGACTCCCAAGAATATTCATCACAGCATATTACAGTTGCAGCAGATCACCGACTGCTGTGCATTATTCATATGGACAAATGTTGCTTGATATTGTTTACACAGCATTTGAGCATTCATTGAAACAGCTAACAGGCACATACACTGATCAGCCACAACATTAAAACCAGGTGAACAGAAGAGCACTGATCATGTTGTCACAATGACACCAGGCATTCATGCAGATGCTACTTTGAGACGTACCACCCAACTAAACACGTAACTAAGCACACAACCCCATTGCAGCATCACGTCTAAGCACCAGGCATCGCCCCGAGTAGGACAATGCATCCCGGCACACTGTAAAAACTGCTCAGGAATGACACAAGGAACATGATAAAGACCTCAAAGCAGTAATCGGCCTCCAAACTTCCTAAATGGCAAATACAGCAGAAGCCTGATCCATGGAGGCCTCATCCTGCAACCCACAAGCCAAACCCCACAGGACACTTTCAGAGGTTCCTTGTCTACGTCCCGACATGTCAAAGCTGTTTTCATGGCACATTATTAGGCGAGTGGTTTTAATGTTGTGGCTGACAGATGTATATCATACTGGGATATGATAAATTAACCATATGTAGAAATATATTTCACCAGCTGCTACAGGATCTCCTTCATATCCAGCAGTCAGTTTTCTAAACTTAGCATGAAACCTGGAGACTAAGGGAAGCAGCATGCGTTGCTTTGTCTAAAGGTAACAAAGTGTGACTACCAGCACCTCTCAAGCTCATTAATTAACACTATAAATCTGGAAGCAGTTACTTCCTGCAGTGCCTTGTTTCAACCCTCCATACAAAGCCAAGCTAAGCTAACCAGCAGCTTCACATTTACTGCACAGACACGTGAACAAATAAAGACATTTCACAAAATGTGGAACTATTCCTTTAAAAACAAACCTGTACATCATCGAGGTGATAACATGATCACATCTCAGAGGCTCCTCCAACTGCCACAACTACTGCATGTCTTGCAGCAATCTGTTTCCCTCAAAACATTGTGCAACAAACAAAGATTTATTGACACATTCAGGTGATTTTCATCAACTCTGATAGTCAGGAAATGTCCTGTGATGATGTGGATCCTCCACAGAGTTGTCTAGGTTAATTTGTTCCTACAGACAGGTTCGTTAAACTCCACTTGCTGTTATTAGCAGGCTGACTGTGTTGTGAACCACAGAACATCACAAATAAGTTACATGATTATTCAGTATTTAATATAAACCTGCACACTGTTTGCCATCTGTCTGTTGTCATCAACTCGTCCTATAAACTTCACTACCCGTATGCCGCATTTTGATATCTCGTAGCATTTTGCTGTGTGCTCGAGGGCAGCTTTGTGGTGATGAAATTGGAAATTACCGACTCAGACGATAAAATGTTGTCAATTTGGGAGAAATCCAGTTTTTTTCTTTTTTTTTTTTATTGGAGGAGTGAAAGAGATGCTTTGGTTTAGTCTGGGATTCTGCATCGTGCAACAAAAACAGACACAACATGATTGAATGCGGAGCAAGAATTTTATGCTGTCAGAGCACAATGTCTAGCAAGGTAATGTTTTAATTTTGAAATCGTTAGATGCAGACTCTCTCATTTTAATGAAAATCCAGCCACCATCACGCATGCCAATCGCAGTAAAAGCAATTAAGGAGAGGAACTTATCTTTACTACAGGCAGTCAGCAGGCTGCATGTGGGACCTCAGACCTGCGATACTATCCAACAGAGACCTGCAGCTCTGAGATGTTTTGTCTTTTGTTCCGTAATTGTGAATTTTATGCCTAGTTGTAATGGAACAGATGGTCGACTAAACTTGCATAAATGTGTTTGGAGGTGTTCCAGCTCAGTCCCACCGAGCATGTCTGCAAACATCCTCAGCATGTCAGCTTTCACTTACAACACTCAAATTTGTGCAGACCCGTCTTGTCTTTTTATGCCTTTGGAAAAATTAATGTGGTTGCTTTGTATTCTGCTCCAGCTATTCCTCCTCCTTTTATTCCTTTCTGCCATTCTTCCTCTCATTTATTTTCTGCCCGCTCTTCTTATCCTGTACCTGTCCTGTCCACTTGTGCGCTGGCATCATCTGTTACTACTGATTGTTAGTTCCGTACATCCAGAACTGCTGATTAATTCCTGCAGCAGCTGGAGATGAAGCCGCTGAAGAAAATAAAGGGAGCAGGAAGGAGACGGAGAACTCACCCAAGCCTAAAGAGAGCAGCAGCATCAGAGCAAAGAGGATCTGCCGCCCAGCTGCACACAGAATGAGCTCCATCCTCGACCTGCAGAGAAGAAAACAGAAGAGTGAATCACAGACTAGGAATAATGGTAAAATGTACATTAAATAAAGCTGTACATGCTCAAATACATTCTGACATTTAGGTTTTATGCACGGTGTCAAGGCACTTGCAGACATTTTTTATGTGCTGTAAATGTGTGCATATTACAGATGAGTTACAGATATTTGACATTTATTAGTGTCTTCATCTTAGAAGAAGAATTCATCAACATGAAATATTTTTTCAGCCACACTTGCATGCCAAGATGACAGATTTGTTCATACATCCATATCCAGTGTTGACACCCGAAGCACTGACATGCCCCTGGAAGATACTGACGCATTTTGTTTGTGTACAGAAATGAATTAGGTGACCCAAATATGTGAATTTGTGCTCATCATGATCACTTCCTTTATGCATTCACCGACATTATTCCATGTTATTAACTTTGTGTCTTCTCTCTTCTTTAGTTTGGTGTAGCTTTTCTCTGTCCCTGTACCTCACTGCAGGTATTTCAAATGTTTACATTCTCTTGTTTGTTGTCTGTCTCTTTTATTCTTTTGTCTCTCCTCTGTTCTTCAACCCAACCAGTGGAAGCAGAGAGCCGCCCTCCCTGAGCCTGGTTCTGCTGAACGTCTTTCCACTGTCACAAACATGCTTGTTTGTAGAAAAATTAATAGTTTTTGTAGGATCTTAACTTTAGTCTTAAAGTAGTCAGGAAAATCTACATATTTAATAATACTGTCGACCTTACTGTTGAATTTAGTCGGGGAAATTAACATATTATATAATTTTGTATGGTTTAACCCTGATTTTTAATATTCTCAGGTAAATTCACAACATAAATACCACTTCAGGGTCTTAATCTTAACGTTTGAACTTGGTAAGTACATTTCCAACACCAATTTTATTTCTCTTCTTGAAAGCACTTTGGGTAAACTGCTGTTCTTGTCTGTTTCCTTGATACAATATATGGTAAATAGCTGCAAGGCTGCTAAAACCTCCCAATACAATCCCTATTATTAAACCTACTATATGTGCAGAAGCTTACAGTAAATATTATGGGAATAGATCTCATTTTACGCAGTCTAATAACTTGAAACTCTTGAAGTTTAGATGCACTTAACCCCAAATTTCCCCCGGGTGCTAACTTTTGTTGCATGTTAGCTCGCTGCCATTGGTGTGAATGAGTGTGGGTGTAATGAGAGAACTGAGAGACAAACTAAAAAGTGCTTTGGATAAAAGCCATTTATCGATACCATCCATTTTTGTGTCAGGTGAAACATTTGGTGATTTTCCTGTTTGAACAGACGAAGGGCTGCTTGTTCCTCTGTGCGCCTGAACAAACCCACAGCTGTTTGGTTCATCAAACCTTTTCAAAGCTAATTAGACCAACTCTAATCAATATCTGCTGCGACAAAATCCAAGCTGTGTTGCTCCGTGATGAAGAGCTAAAAATTCAGAGCCCTCTCCACCCAGTGGAAACTCAATGTGTTGTTAGAAGTGTTCTTCTCCAATCTTAAATGCCCTGTTCACATAGACTCCAACACATGCCGCTCCTCTGGGTGGGCTGTCGACCATGAAAGCAGCTTTCACGTGTTGTGGGATCCGGCATCTGTGAAGCTGCCACAACTGCTTAAGGAGCCGCATCTCAGGTCTCACTGACACAAAAACTAACACTGACCTTCACAAGGGTTTTGAATGGAAAAGTTCCTCATCTATTATTGTTACAGCCTCCTCGTTACTGCCAGACAACACCTATAAAAATATCACCCTAAGCCCTGAAATAGCCTGAAACACTGAATCATCGAAAAGCCACTTCCAGCAAACGGTGATCCGTTTTATTTATTGGTGTTATAATGTCAAGACAAATAAACAAGACTGCGACACAAACATGATTCAGTGCAGTTTGTGTTCGCTGTTTTCCAGGTGCAGTATTGTGTGTGTGAAAAGCTGTAAATTGTTGACACTCAATGAAACAAGATGGCCTCTGAACCCCTTCACTCCTGGAGATGGAAGGAGGCACTGCTGGATGTATTATGTTCATTTAGCAGGAGCTTCAGTCCCCAGCAACTTACATTTTTTAACCCACACAAATATCTGTATGCAGCACTGATCTTGTACCTGATGGAAATAGGCCATTAGACTTTCTAGGTCTGACTGGATCTTGTCCCAGACACAGTGAGCAATAAATCTAATGATGATAACTTATGACAACCACTGCAAAAGTACCTATAAGATTGGGTTAACTTTAATTATGCTGCAGTGTAAATGTTGATTTTTGTGCATTCCTACAGCAACAACATTGAAGAAATGCTTCCACACATCAGAGCTGAGCTGCTGACTTTGCCAGAGGATTTGGCTCGAGGCCCAAAGCTTCTCAGCTCAATGGAGAGATGCCTGAGACGGAGCTTTATTGCCTCATACTGGTATTAAACTGAGATGAAGAATAGAGTATGCAGTTTGAAGAAAACACAGCTCTGTCTCATGATGCTGACTTTAGGGAGGAATTAAGCAACACAAGTGTCTCTAAATTATTCATTTACTTGTGGACAAAATTGGTTCTTCATGCCACCATGACTATGCAGGCTTTACTAACGCTCACAGAGTGTGAAGAATTTAATCCAAAAGTTCAGTTGGAGCAGACATTCGTCCCTCATGTTTGTGCTGTTTAGCCTCCAGTTACATAAAGTAAACAATTTATCCAAGAAAGCAAAAGACCTTTTTACATTCACCAAGGTAACAGCCTCTCATGCCAACAGCATCCCTTATGCTTAGAAAGACGATTATGCAACACCGGTTCAAGCCTTTATAAACTACAGGAATAATGGTCGCTCTCTTTCCTGATTATGTGAAAGCTCAGTAAAACCTTCAGCGATAAAAAACTGGAGCGTGTGAGTCGAAGAAAAACATTCCTCTCAGAGGGTAAAGGCTCACAGTGACACCTACCAAACTACACTGTCACATATGATAATTTGTGGTGCAATTTTTGATAGTGGGCAATGATTTCAGTCTTGAAAAGAGGATTCTGGTGTGTGTAAGACCATGCTGTGCCACACACTGTGAGGCATCCCATCTCCAAAGGTGGGCTAGGACCTTGTGATGGGCTGTGACAGATTGGGGTCGAGCTATTGGACTCTTTGCGTGTTGAAGGCCTGAACCATTGGTGGAGCTAGCTGGGTGGGTGACAAGAGATTTCTAAAGGCTTGGAGAGGGTCATGACACCGAGGAGAGTTTGCCCAGTCTTAGAAACGGAGAGTATTAGGGAGTGTTGTTTCTGAGGGCCTGGGACTGGCAACAACCCAACAGCCACCATCCACACCAACAGAATACAGAGTTCAGCCTATGGGCAATCTCTATGGATGCTATACAACATACAACAGTGTACGTCTAAAGACAGCAGCCATTCAAACTTTTACCAGAGGGGATTTACGACATACAGTGCACTGGTCATCCGATCACACCAGCAGCATACTAACCAGCAGCACCTTTTGTTGAGGACGAGACATCAGATGTTGTGAACGCCTCCCTCTAAACCGCCCCTCTTCACTTTCACAGGCACAGTTGTGTCTTGAGGAGAAAAGAGCCAGAAGTCTCTAAAATGCTTCAGTGGACTTCAATGTGGACGTCCATCTGACACATTTTCACGATGTTGCCTGAATAGGACGTATTCTCGGCTCATTGTAAGAGCCAGCGAGCGGAGTGACAGAGATCCAAAGAGAGCTAACAGACGAGGCTGGCAGACCTGCGAGGCTCGGCACTAAGCTGTCAATCTGTTGAAGCAGGAGAGAAACTGGCCTCATGATCATCATGACGCAGGCAAGATGGGCCCCTCGACCCAAATCTCCTTCAGGTCTGCGGTTGGTGGGAAAATATCTCGGAAAAAATAAAGCTTGAAGAGCCTGGAAGACCTCATGTCAGCTGCTGCTGTGGACGAGATAAATCACATTCGTGTGCACAACATGACAGCTTTATGCCTCCGTCATGCTACACACACGTGTGTACGGTCACAAAGGGCGAGCGAATGAGGCCATGCTGGGTCCCATGTTGATTTGTCTCACTCTCACACACACACACACACACACACACACACACACACACACACACACACACACACACACACACACACACACACACACACACACTGCTGTAATGATGCAGCTACAATAAAGCTCCTCATCAAATCCCTACACACAACGTATCTCATTTTCTGCATTTGCGCACACGAACTCTCAGTTGTTGACCTTTTTATATTCTGCAAGACAACAAACAACCTTCATGTTTAATTTACTGTTGCTCTTCTAGTCCAGCTTTACATTCCAGCGTGCCATTTACTGTACACATGGACACTTACGGTTCAGTTTTAACTCTAAAATCTCTGTAATTTGTGAAACAGTGCATTTCAGACAGAAGTATCTGAATGCAAACTCCTTCAGTTGTTGATTTTTGTGGTTGAAACAACAAAAGTCTTTTTTTTTTTTATCAGTTTATGTCGCTGATAGTTAGACAATTAACACCATGATTTGGGTGAAACTGTGTCTCCAGATGACTTTTTCATATTTCCAGCCCACTCATTTCAAACTACAAGAGTCCCAAATGTGCATTTTAAGGCTATATTACACATCTATTATGCTAAAGACCATCATTTATCATGATACACAAGATGTCTCTCACAAAAAGTCTGCATCCTATTAGTTAAATTAAAATGAGATGTTTTTGGATAAAATAACATATTAAAACGTGGACAAGCAACACTGAGATCAAATGTATTTTTAATATGGTTTTACTGTTTCACTTGGATGATGCATAGCTGATAGATTTGGGAACCTTTACACTATAACAGGGAATAAGACCATAGCTGGAGCAGTGTCAACTGTGGTAAAATAAATACAAACCAGAGCACAGTTTTTAATGTTTACTTTCTTAACATCTTTCTTTCTGCATAGTGGATGAGTTAGTCCTGAACACAGTTGTTTTAAAACTCAGCAAAATAATGCAGTTTGCTAATTATGTGCTCTGAAAGTGAAGTTCTGTCACCACCACCAAAGACGACTAGCTGAGATTCTTAACATTTGCAGCTTGTAAAGAATACAATGTTTAATCTAATATTACAGCGTTACTCTTGTGTTTGTGGTTTTGGAAAATGCAGCTTTTGAGATCTTCTTTATGCATTGTGTTTTCCTTTTTATCATAAAGAAACTCTTTTTTTGCCTTTGTGATGGCAGAACATTGGGAGATTTTCTTGTTCTTTGGAGGAATTAATTTCTGATGGAAGTAAAATCCGACAGCTAATACTGCAGTTTTTACAGGGAGCTCTTTAAACACATCGTCGGAAACACCATGATGACAAGAGGAACAGCAGAATCAGTGTCTACACATGCAATGCAGAATAAAAATTGCTACAGGACAGAAACAGAACCAGTTCTACAGAATAAGAGTCAAACTGTGTGTCTTGTATCTGCTACAGGGACCTGACAAGAAAAGGTGATTCTGCTCCTTTCAGTCTTCTTTAATCATATCTCACAAAACTATTACCTTCAGCGAGCAGCGGCGTGAACAGCAGAATAACAGCTCCAGATAAGTGACAGACAAAGTGGTGAGAGGGAAGAAGATGAAGGAAGAGGAATGAAAGGAAGGTCACATGATCAAAATTGTGACAGTAACACACTGCCATGATGAAAGCTGTACAGAAAAGCTGCTCTGTAAGTCTCCTTAATTTGTTGTTTGTGGGGGAAAAAAAGGCTGCAGCCAGTCCGTGCTGAATAAATGTGAGGCTGAAATTTAAATATCTGTTCACAGAAGCAGCTTTTATGAATTAAAAAACATTGAGAGAAGGTTACAGTGGTGATTTGGTGCCATAAAACTGGCATTAAACCGCAGCACCATTAATTGCTCAAGAAAAACTGAAAAAAAGACCAGGACACGGCAGATGGAAAGTAAACTGAGCTGAATCAGATATTCGCTTCCTGCAGACGAACACACAGATAGCCTTTGTGTTGAGCGTGTCTGTGCGGTGACTAATCACACTCAAAGCAGCTAATGACTCATGCAGTTCTGGCCCGGGTTTCGGATGGAGCGAGGACTCTGGAAAGCTGCTGGTCCATCCGATTCAAGATTACACACTCCATCCTCTCACACTGACACCATTGATCTCGCTGGGCACGGGGACAGGGGTTATTTAAAGCTCGATAACATGCTCAGGAGAGGCCAAGTTAAAAATTTGGCTAGATGTGAGCGCAGCAAACCGTGGAAAGGAGGCAATTTAGATCAATCTGAGGGATCCTTGACAGACAGGTCCAGTGAGGAACAGACGGAGTGGAGCAGCTCTACAGGTCACAACCTGGAATTTGTAATAGTTTCAAGTAGGTTATAGGTAGTATCAACTTTTTGGTTTATTATTCAGTGAGAAAATACGGAGTGGGTGCCCAAAAGGAAGTATATTGATGTGATGTTTAATGCATGTATCACCAATGATTCATGCATACCTGAGAGAGATTGACAGCTCTTATAACATCCATCTGTTTCCTGCCTTCCTGTAGTGCTATTAAGCTGCTGCGGAGCTGCACTCAACAGACCTGCAGCAGATGATCTCAGATATGCTCATTTTCTCTCTCCACCTCTTCATTCTCAGCCTCTTCCTAGCACCGCCGGTGGTGTGTGTGTGTGTGTGTGTGTGTGTGTGTGTGTGTGTGTGTGTGTGTGTGTGTGTGTGTGTGTGTGTCTTGTGCAAAAGGTGTAGGTTTGACTATGTGAGATTCAGTGCAAAAATCAATTTAAATGCATTTGATTAACATATGAGGGAGACGCATTATTTATAAGTGTGCCCATAACTGCGTGAGGAGGGAATATTGACCCATAGCTTTCAAAGGAAATAGAAAACCAGGGGAGTACCGTACGGAGGCCTCAGTGGAATCAATCACTGCTCATTTCTGTAACGCATCAAAAAGGATCAAATCACACCAACCTCAATCGATTTCTAACCAGTGGACCTCGTTTCTGGAAGAGGAAAAATGTTTTCATTTTAAGTCTTAGAAAAAGCAAGCTGTTTTTGTTCGTCAGTCTGTTTTGTGTAAATATAATGAAGTCTGTAAGTAGGGAGTTAGAATTAGTACTTGGAGTCAAGTGGTGGACCTCAGGTGGGCTATTTCTACAAGGAAAAGTGAAAAAAAATAGATAAAGGTTTAACACAGACTGTAAAGAATTACTCATAGTATGTAAAAATTCTGAGATTATGAGTAAAAGTTATTTAATTCTAACTTTTTAAGAGATATGCCTCCAACGTTAATGTACTTTTGCACAGTTCTACCTTATTATATCTTAATCATTAAAACTTTTTTTTGGCTTCAACTAGCATTTTGTGCATTTTTTAAAATCATTTTTCTTCCCCTGCAGAAATGTGCAATAATGGAATGCTTTTTCATGTCTCAATGAACACGAAAATGGAAAAAAAAGTGGATACAGTTTTTTTTTTTATAGTTGCTAACTGTGCTATATATACAGCTAGCCAGCTGGCTGGCATGCACAAAAATAGAAATGAAACCAGCACTACAGGAGTCATGTTTTTGATTGATATAAGTCCAATATGTACTCTTGTTTTAGCTCTGTTTTCCTGTCAACTTACTCTTCAGATAAGTGCATTGGTTCTTTAGCAAATGCTCTACTGCACTGCCAGCTAGTTGCTAAAGGTAGTTGCATGGAGAAAATAACAAAAGAAGAGCAGTAATAGCGAACCTAACAATGAAGCTGCAGCCACAAAACCACAAACCTGATCTAAAATAGGCTAAAAATCTTCCACATTAGTTCTACTATCACTTGATCCACTGTAGAAAATGTTATAGCAGCATATTTGAATGAATTTGAAATGATGAAGTTTCAATGCTGTGCAAAAAAAAAGGTCTGTTGAAGTAATGATTGAGGGGTCAGAGGTCAAAATAAACAGCTAGAGGGTTGTTAGCATGCTGTCTAAGTGGCCACTACACCAGCTGTGTCTGAAAGACAGCAGAGGCCAAAGGTGAAAGTTCTGAGGTTTGCTTTTGGTAACAAAGCCAATAGAGGATCAGGTGCAAGAGACACAGCTATCATCCTGAGTGTATAAACACTACACACACCCACACACACCCACACACACACACACACACACACACACACACACACACACACACACACACACACACACACACACACACACACACACACACACACACACACCCACACACACACACACACACACACACACACACACACACACACACACACACACACACACACACACACACACACACACACACACACACACACACACACATCCACACTGCATGTCTTGCATCGTCACAGCCACCATAAACAGGCCACAGTGAGACCAAGTTTTTTTATCCCCAGCGAAAAGGCGGCCAGAAAAGCAAGTAGCTGTGAAATAAAATGGAATAAAAGGCACAAACATAGACACGCTGGTGGGACTTCATCCAAGAATTCCTTGTCTTTAACGATGTGCTGAGTCTGTGGAATATCAACGAGGCGAGGAAAGAAGAAAAAAAAAAAGAGCTCTGTCCTTCAAGTGTTTATCACCAGTGCCAAATACCCGGAGAGTCAGGAGCTATCAGCTCATTCTCACATCAGCACTTAACAATAACAGGGAAGATTTGCTGAACGGAGATATTTCAAACACGATGGCATTACATATCAAAAACTAACATAAGTGCAACAACCAGTGAGCATGGAGAAAGTAGCTAATTATTCTAATCTCTGTGCTGCAGAGGCTGATTAAACTTTGGTGCTGCCTTAAAGAGATTCCTCTGTGCTACTCCAACTGTAAAGCCAAACATTTGTCTTCCACCAGACCTTCGAGGAGAGCCCCCGGCCAAAGACAAAGAGAGGGACCTTTCTCTTTGTGTGGGTGAGCTGTTCAGCTGTGGTCTCATCTACGCTTGTAACGATTGGCCTGGTGGGCTGCTTTAGTCCCTCCCAGGCTAAAGACTGAAGTTGATTGATGGATCGGTTTGTCCAATCCCCTTTGGGTTTTGGCAGCACTCCGCAAGAGGTTTTCCATATTCCACGGAGAGGGAGGCAGAGTTCAGCATCAAGTCCCCATCCATTCCATCCAGCAACTCAAAACACAAACTGTTCACCGCTCTCCTCCTATTTCACAAATGTTTGTTGTTGGCTCAGCGGACTCTGTGATTTGGGAGCTGTCCAGTGCTGAAGGCGTGGGCAGTTTTCACTCCAGTCACTGTGAGGTCATTGTTAGTCCAAAACCTACTCCCCTTCTGGCTGCAAATGAACCAGAAAGTTCAAAGAGATCATAAAATTTCCACTTCAGCTCACAGTGTAGCTCACAGTTGCATCTGCTGTTTGTGAATTGCAGCCAAAACAAAACAAAGAAGTCTCATACATTTGCTGCATCGCACAATCACACTCTGATTTTAAATGAAACACGTTCTGAGGGAAACATAATCATAAAGCAACAAGCCCGTGGCTCCTTTAGAGGTGAAGCTTATTTTGATCATACCTTGGCTGCTGTAAACGAGGGCTGGTACTCATTTGCATTTATATAGCCCCATTCTGTTAGCTATTAACACTGTATTAGGGGGGAATAGAACCCATAATCACCTAAGTGACATATTAGAGTGGGCACTTTCTTACCATAGAGAATAATATCAAACCCTGACTGAGAATTACCTTTGGCTCCTACTGAAAATACGCCATCAGCAAGGCTGTAGAGATGCATTCATATAAGCAAACTGTGCAGCTGAGAGCAGCATGGTTGAACTGTCTGGTTTAATTAGTTTGCTAATGATTATCTTTCATCATTAAATTTTGAAAAGCAACTACTTCCTTCTGCTCAAAATGACCCAGACATTCAATTGTACACTGATTAAAAAAAAGCTAATTGTTTCAGCTCAAATCTTTTATCAATACTCTGTTGATGCTTTTCTCATTTGACTGGTATGGCTCTGTGTATAAAAAGCTGGGAAACAGTGAAAAGCTTAATCAGATTGCTTGTTTTATCCAATAAAACCTAGAAATATTCAGATTACATCCATGCAAGACAGAAAAACAGCTAATCCTCACACTTAAAAAGCTGGAACCAGGCGAGGATTTTTGCATTTTAGCGTCACCAATGATCTAAAATCGGTGATTACTCATCATGTATGGTCTCTACAGCATCGCCTCCATCTAAAAGCATCTCACATGACCCTTTCCCCCTCATCCACTGATGCAAAATGACTCCTCGAATTGCAGACGGCTCCGAGCCAGACGTGACAAACAACACTGAGGCTGAATGAGTGCAAAGTGTGCAGCAACAGACAGCGAGGCAGCTGAACCGAGCTCGTACTCTATTTTAGAATCAGACCCTTCTCTTCCCCACAACGCCGCTCTCTGATCCCTCTGCTCGTATGAGTGCACTCATCTACATACACGCATGCACAAACAAACACACACGCAACTGTGGCTTGCACATGGATGTCAGCAGATTCGAAACCTTCTGCTCAGACACACGCATACACTCATGCACATCCAGACAGAATGAAAAATGCATGCTGTAAACTTTCAGCTGGGTCTCTTTGCCTCGTTCCTCACTACTCTCATCTCATCTCATCTCATCCCACAGGCGCTACCTCTCTGCCTCTTCTGCTACCTCTCACAAACATACATTTCCTGAGCTGGAGCTCCTCTATAGCGCCGCGTTGCCTAGTTAACCTCATCCTGCTTTATGGCACTGACACACAGCTGGTGGTGGGCACACTAACAAGGCCGAAGAAGAAAAGGACTTGGACTCCTTCAGACTGAAGTGGTGAATGGAAACAGAAAGGGCTTCACTGGGCTGCAGGGGCTCTCATATTCTCAGACAATACAGCTCATTTGTCAAGGTGACCCAAACTGTTCTCCTCATTCTCTGCGATTTGTACATGCCAGTGTTTGTTTACAGAGCATCAATATAAGACTCTAGAAGAGCAGCTTGGCACCAGGCAATCAATCTTTTCCCCTTCTTCCGCTCACTTTTCGATCATTTTCCCTCTGGACTAAAGTTGGTTTGCAAGATAGAGCACAGTGCTACAATGTGAAGATGAAACAGTGTGAAGCAGCCAGCAGCAATCAGCAGCAATCCAGTTTCTATAGAGTATCTTTGATGTCATGTCCAGGTGACAGCACTGGAGGTGGACCAAAATAAGGTCTGATCCTGGCAGATATTCAACACATGTTGTTTGCTGAGGGGAAAAAAGGCTCTGATTTACATAATAGACTTCACAAACACCTGTTCAAGTGTTCAGATCTGTTTCCACAATTACATCACCCAACAGAAGGCATCCTCACCTCTGATTCCTTTAGTCACCAGGGAAGGAACATTTGTGGAAGATTCAAGCTTTCCTCACATGAAGAACAAGATCTCTGGAGATCATGAAACCATGTAAAGGGCACACTAACAAGGCTACTTGGTGGGATGATGATTTATGCATGAACCTACATGGCTCGTAAATATAGACCAATATTAAAAGCTTTGACCTGTAAATAATTAAAGATATCCCAAACGGGTGCGATTTGTGCGCGTCTCGGGGGCTGGAGATGGTGCGGAGGGGAAGGCATTGATTGGTAGACAGGAAGAAATACTTATTACACTTGCATTTCATTAGATATGCGAGAAGCACTCTAAAACGATCAGAATTAACTCCCCGGTGTTTTCGCACCAGATGCTCCAAAAGTGCGTTTTCTTCCCCCTGAAGGCAACCAAGAAATTAAAGCACTTCATCTGAGCGGTCTGAGGCGCCTTGAGATGTGACACACTGACCAATTGACTGATCTCATAAAGCACGCATGCGATTAAAGGCATGTTCTGGCGTTTCACTCTTACCGTGTCCTACAAACCAAAGACGCGTCTTAATGGTGCAATCCTCCGGAATGTAAGCGGTGCGCCTCGGTGCAGGTGGAGCTCTCCAAAGCTTCCCGGAGGGTGCAGAGACGGCAAAAACGACGGAAACAAGGGGTGAAACAGCACTTTGCAGAGGCAGAAGAGAAGCGAGAGGTGGTGGTGGGGGGGGAGGAGGAGGAGGAGGATGAGTGCGTAACCGAGCGCTCCAGGTGCTGGACTTTTCTCACTCCCTCCTCAACATTATCCTGTCCTCAGTGAGCAGCAGCAGCCCTATACGCGCCGGTCATCCCGTCAGACGCTGTCAGTTTGGAATAGATGCGCACGGAGAGAGAGAGAGAGAGAGAGAGAGAGAGAGAGAGAGAGCAAGGTGCTTCCTTCGTCCCCCCTCCTCACCAGCAGCAAACGCCGAGGGGGAGAAGAAGCGAGATCCGTTTGAACAAAGAGGCAAGCGGTGACAGGCAGACGGCTCCAGCGCCCCCCATTCAAAGTGAGGAGGTGGGGGAGAAAACGAGAGTGGGAGGGGAGAGTAGAGGGGTGAAAAGGGGGGAGGAGGGGTGCACTTTATATGACCATAATCCGATTCCTACATAAGGCTGATCCGGTGTCTGTGAACTAAATTAGAATTTACCCACGAGCTTACAGTCTGACCATCAGTTCAACCCCCCACATGGACCCCCCATTTCTGCACATTTTTACACACATTTCAACCAGAAAAAAAAGAAAGAATGAAAGAAAGAAAATCAGGCAGCATCCATCTAATGAATATGCGTAGGAATAACATTACATCTGACTAATGCTGTGCAGAATTAATTGCAACAGCTGCCTGAGATGCATCTTCCCCAAAACCTGCCAGCAGGCCACATCTCCTCAGCTGCAGCCGGGTCAATACCCAGCAAACAGCATCCCTCCTCATCACGCTGCAAAAGAGGCAAAACTCCTCTGTTTGTTGCTGATGGCAGCTCTGAGCCACCTAAAGCAGCCCGACCAACAGGTTCAGCGCCTACACTGATTCCTGTCGGTGATAAAGTGAGAAGAAAGAGCAGCAGACTCCTCTTTGTTATTCATCATACTGTAGGTCTGCAGTCTGTTACTCTGTGCTCAAGATGGTTCTGAATTATGCATCTTCCCTGGTGAAATGAAGGCAGGAGTTGGTTTTGGAATCTTAATAGAGCCGCTAATCATGATAATCACAGTGACTCTAAAGTAAAAAATCTCTGAAAGCTGTGGAGAATTGAGCTTTACCTGTGTAGACAGGAGGCTTTGTAAGGGGCAAATAATGATAAATTAAACCTCATTTTAAACCAGCTGACTCACCTGTTGGTCACGAATCAGAAACTCTTGCTGTAAATCCAAACTTTGATCACATCTGCTTAAACTTCAGTTGAATTCAACTATAGATCTCAAAGATATCATGCTGAATTTTGAGGCATGTGTTTAAAAAAAGCATGTAAAGACATAATTCAGTTGATGGTGCAACCATGGATAAAATATTTCACTCAAACATCATGTACAGTATATTAGTCAAGCAGACACTGTGGTAAAAGAGGATTTTTTTTAACCTTAAAGCTACTTAAACTTGCATTAACTGATTATTGGGACACTGGGGGGAGCAACAAGCAGTGAACACAACACTTTTTCACATTATGAATGTGTAATGGTGAACATACATCAGACATGGAGTAGCATTCACTTGGAGTCATGTAGAGACTAAGGGTAAGTATTTCTTTTTTCCGAGAGAAAGTATCTGGTGCTTCAGCAGCCAAATGCTCCACCACAGTTTAACGCAAAAGTTTTGGGACCCCTGGGAATATTTTGTAGATTTTTGAAGTGAAATGAAGTAAACACAACCCCTGCAGCAAACCCACAGTGAAATTAATATTTCTTCAAATGTTAATGCACTGTTTCTTTTCATGGAAAATAAAGTAAAAATATTTGGCCCAGGGAACACAACAGAACTGAAGTGTTCACCCAGGATCGACATTCTCCAGATCCAAATCTTACTGAGCATCTGTGGGATGTCCCAGGATAATCCTGATCTAGGTAGGTCACACCCTGCAATCCACAGGACCCACAGAATTCACTGCTACCATCCCGGTGCCACAGGACATCCTCAGAGGTCCTGTGTCCATGCACCACTGGGTCAGAGGGGTTTCAGCAGCATAAAGGGGACCAACACATTATTAGGCAGGTGGTGATAATGTGATGCCTGATCAGAGTATGTCAAAGCAGGCTTACTAAGTTCTCACTCTGACTGGTGCTCTTATACACGTCACAAATACTTTTGCTATTCTGAGTTCATGGGATAAAAAATAACAATGAATGATGAGATCACTTTTATGTGTGTTTCCTGCAGGGGATGTATTTTTCTCATTTTATTAAAAAAACAAAAAACAAAAAAACAACTAAATATGAAACAAGATTTGCGTACATGCAACTGTATGTTCACCAGAAAGTTGGTGACTTTGGGCAGCTGCCCAACAGCTCTGCTGCTTATTTTGAAAATGACAATGATGAGTGACGTGAGACTGAACCAGAACAGTAAAACTGTGGAATATGAAACATACACGATGAGCTGAAAGATGCTGAAGCAAATCTATAGAGGGGTAAAGTAAAAGTAAAACTCTATGATAGGAGCATAAACATTCATAATTTAAGGTATGATCTTTCATAAATTTGAAAGCATAGAAGTTGTGCTGACATCTCAACATATTCTGTGAACTGTAATGCAGTGATTCTTTTTCAAACCCAGAAAGTGGGGACACTGCAGAGGAAGAGAGGACACCTGCATGAATATGACAGTCTTTATAGTTCATGTTTATACTTGCGGAGGAATTCAGAACTAACAGGGAGGTAAACAAGGTTGCATATAAGGGGAAAGATTTGTTATAATTCATCTGCAAAATCTGATCCTCAGAATTGAGGCCAAGGACAGATCTTCTGTCCAGAGTTCCACTGATCTGATTCCAGTCCTCAGAGGTTTGGGAGGCTCAGATAACAAGTGATCTTTGTGCACAGTGTAGACTTCTGACGTAAACACTGGGGGCATTGTGCCTTTTTTTTTTGTTGTAACCTGATATCTTTAGCACTGACAGTGATGTAAGAATAAATGTGGCACACATGTACATCCAGCTGACTCAGAAGCTTTTCCTTTTTCCTGTCAGCTCATAAACGTACAGCAGAAAGGCTGCAGAACCAAGTGACTAGACAAGACACCGTATGTGACAGCGAACCCTGAGCCAAACATTTTCTGGGCAAATGGTTCAGTCAACCATCAAAATACCTCGTCATGCTTGATGTCTATGTGTTTCTCTTTGTTTCACAATAACTGCACAGAATGCAAATTTAAAGAAAAGTTCCCCCAAAATCTCCATTTCAAATGAAAAAATTCAGATAAAACAAAGCTGCCTGATGTCTCAGTTCAATATATTTTAGTCATATTTAATCGTATTTAGTGTGTAAACATAGTTGGTTTTGCCTCTAATCTCGTTGCAAATGTTAGTGCTTGGCTTGATTTTGTTGGCATCCAACCACAATAGAGTGTTTTATAACACTTTTATGAGGCAGAGGGAGAAAATATATGCAAATTGCAGTCACTGACTTACAAACACACACAAGAACAGTTGTGCACCATGACTTCAGAGCACATTGCACTGACTTACATTCCTTTCCTGGAGATTTACTGTAACCTTAACCTTAAGTGCAGCTTGCTGGACCCTGGCTTTAACCTAAACCTAACCTTAAAGGTGGAGTATGCATTCCTAATCTAACACACTTTCCATCAGATTCCGTGAACAGGGCAACAAACAACAAAGTGGCTCAACTGATCCACACAACACTATTCTAATTTGTATTTTGTGCTTGTGCATGCTCATTCTCATGCACAGGACACGGGGTAAAGGCTGTAGTGTGAGTTACAATCAACTTGGCACGTTAACTATCTAAAAATCAACAATTTTCCTCCAGAACTGCAGACTCTCCCTTTAAAACACATGTCCACCTTAAAATGAAATTATTTACATTCTGGTTATTTCCTCTTTCACTCCATTAGGAAGACTCATCCCCATAATGTGGCTGTATAAATAGATTTAGTTCCCTACAGTGTGAGTAACACTTGGACCACACGCAGGAAAACAAGCAGCAGTAAACATCTTGCACTGATGCTCCTGATCCTGTCAGTGTGTTTATTTTACAAGCATTTGCAGACAACTTTGTTGACAGGGCCCTCATCAGCACTGTGCGAGTGATGGGGAAAACAGAGACAAACCGAGCAGTGGGGGATTCATCAGGCTCTTACAGCATCCCGAATTCCCTCAGAACACGACAGGAGGAGGAGCGGGAAGAGATGCAGAAGCACTTAACACAGCTCTGAGAGTTTTACTGCAAAGGCCTGGAGGAGCTGCTCCAGGGAGCTGTGAACGTGTGAAATACCCCGAGATTATCAGCACACTAAAACTTACTTTGCGGGATGGAAATATTTGTTCTCTGCTGTATTTTATTTGCTTTGTAGCTGCACTGCTGCAGCACGGGGGATGTTATATAGACAAAATACCCTAAATTACATTTATTCAACATCTATTTCACTGCTGGAACAGAAAGTGGACAACAGAGTCTGTTTAGGCTCAAAGTGTATGAGAATAAATATTGGATTGCACAGTTTTATAGCACACACATACTGTTGTGCGCATATTGGAAGCGATTCATGCCCACACACACACACATGTGAAGAGAGGTTTGGCTCAGCCTTAATGTGAGCTGTGACTTTTAGAAATGTCAGGCGCTTCGCCAAACAGACAAACAGTGTCAATCACTCTCCAGCAAGGGAGCAGCCATCCACACACAACGGAGAACGCACAGCACACAAGGGAGGTGGGATGAGGATGATGACACAAAAACGACTACTGGAAAGCTATTATGGCATCTTAACGGGAGCAAAGTGACGCTTCCAAGAAACGCATGCTGCCCTCAGTAGGAAACAGAGAGAGTAATGAGGCTTTCAGTGGTGTCATGATTTCTTCATGCTGCTCGAGTTGCTGTGTTTAGACTCCCGGGTTTGCTTATTATTTGCTGGGCATGCTGTTAATAGGAAGAGATCAAACAAACCAGTAACCAAGCCACATAAAAAAGAGGGGAAACAGGATATCTCCCAGTGGAGAGGAGTCTAAACTGAACTGGATTTTATGAACTCTGGTCTGTGCTGATGGGGCAGACTTGGTTTAGCCTCCATGCTGAGTTTAATGTTTCCGAGCCAAGCGGCCCCATCTGGGCAGCAGGAGGAAAGTCATGGAGGAAGTCGGGGAGACGTGGTTGGCACCGACACTAACCACATGTAATACCTCCAAGCA
Source organism: Amphiprion ocellaris (assembly GCF_022539595.1). Classification (NCBI taxonomy): domain Eukaryota; kingdom Metazoa; phylum Chordata; class Actinopteri; family Pomacentridae; genus Amphiprion; species Amphiprion ocellaris. Next base: position 14,678,502 of record NC_072775.1, on the reverse strand, counting down.
CAGGCCCACTGCTTTATGTTTGCTTTGGTCTAATTTTCCCTTCGCTGGGTCCTTTAATACAAGCTGCTATATAGATTACCATTACATGCGTTATGATATCTGTGGTAACTTCACTGAAGAAGAACTTTTGCTTAAAAGGCTTGAAGCTTTGCGTTGTGCTTCTGCAGAGGCAAGCATTTATTCAATGAATCACATTTTCAGACACTGCATAAGTAAAAGGCTTACAATATTATCAGTTATTTTGATCATAAAAGTTTGTTCTTTAAGATTTGGCCTTTATTTGCCATTCAGTGTAGGGAGATAGGAACTGGAGGTGCGACATGCAACAAAAGGACCCCAGGTAGGGGCCACACTTTACCATACCGTAACCACGAGACCACTAGTATGACCTGGAAGCTCATTCTAGGCCTTGGAAACAGTAGTTACAATTAGAAATCTTAACTGAAGATGCACTAAATAAGTCATAAGAAGAATCACATCAGAAAAGGTTGATGGAACATGCAAAATTAAAAACAACTTCCTGAATTTCCCCCAAAATTCCTTTATATTCACTTGATATGTCAAAAAGGAGTTAATGCACTTCATGGAAGATCGATGCAACTTTTCTGAATGTACATTGAGATAGTGAAGATTTAACTCACGTGAATGTTTAGCTGTTCCAGCTTGTAGAGACTCCAGGCTGTTTGAAACATGGTTGTTATCAGCTGACATGGGAGAAAAATAACAACCTGCTTACCTGAACAGAATTCCTGAAGGCCTCTTCTCATTTTTCTGCCAAAGGGCCACTAGTTCTGTTTGGTTCTTCTTTGGTTTATTCAGTCATGTGTAGCCTATACTGCCACCTTCTGACCACACTACACAGCCAGATTATTAGTTTCATCACAGTTAATTGGTAACAAACCTTTTAATTGTGTCATTTCAAAAGTTTGATTCAAATTTGCTTTGCACTCATTCTATGTAGCTTTTTAGTCATTAGCGGCAAAGTAAGTATTGGCTGGTGGTGGGGTTTTTAGGCAGTGTTGGTCTGTGTGTCAGTCAGTCCACAATGAATATCTCAAAAACTGGTCAATGGACTGTAATGAACTTTGGTGCCCACATTTAAGGCCTTGAGAACCAACGGTTAGGATTTTGAGGCTGACATTTGCAGTTTAAAGCTAAATATCTTGGATTTTGATGAAAAAACATATTTCTACACATTCATATCCCCTTCAGGACAAGTTTAAACGATTTCTGTGAAATTGCCCAGTGCTTATGGCCAAATACCTGCAAGACTAATGACAGTGGCAATCGGTCAAGTAATGTGGTAAACATGGAAGAAATTGTGCCTGCTTTTCAGTGGCGAGGGTGTTCATCTGTAGCCAAAACTTATGACTGAACTGCTCTCAATGTCTCAGTTAATGTCAAATCACTGTAGACTCCTCGCTTAACTCTCCAACTTTCTCCGTTGCACAATAATGCCAGATAAAATCATTTTAAAAGCATTTTTCCACAGCTTTGAACAGCATCTCACAGTCTTCATCAGCAGATACAGCTTGCCCAGTTGCCTTGGAGATGGTCCAGCTACCATCACATGATATAAGCACTGACCTCAGCTGATGGACGGCTGGGGAAAGATCGAGGAAGACATTCACATCCAGCGCCAGATGCCGTCTGTGATCAAAAATAGGTTACAATCTCCTCACAAATGTGACCGCTAGTTAGCATGTCATCACTGTTCAGGAAACCATGTATACCCAGAACATTAACTTTTCATGAGTTAAAACACTGCCCTCCTTTCAGCTTTGGGAAATGCATTTTTCAGAGATTCTAAATGAGTAATTTTACATCTGTTTACTGAAAACATCCAAAATCATCAGATCTGGAGCTGCATGGTTTTCTATTAACACTGGTGCACTAAGAATTGGACTTAGGTCATATGATGCCAACTTCATAATCTCAGTAACATCTATGCAACAACCAGTGTCTACTCATTATTAATGTGGAATGTGGTTGAAAGCACCTGAAAAAGCCATGAGTCAGGATTTATTTCATCATTTTGCTTTAGGCATCAATGTTTTTAAGACGGGACAGAACAGTAGTCTAAATTTATCTTGATGTTAAAAAAAATCTTAGAGTGGAATCAAAGAGGAAGATGATTTTGGCAGCCTGGATGAAAAAATAAAAGATCATAAACAGCAGTGGAGAGACTATAAGCAAACAAGGGAACAGAGAGTTTAGAGGAGGAGAGAACAAAAGGAGCTACAAATTCCCAAATCAAAAATAGTTTTGCAGTGATAATAGAAATGTTTGAGCTCCATGCCTTTGAGACAGAGTGAGGCTATTTTTGGTGATGCTTTTCTTTGGATTATTTTTGATCTTGTAAGTGTATTCATTTTTAGGGTCGATTTGTTTGCGCTTGCGTTTGTGTGTATCTACGCTCGTCTCACAGTTTGGCTGATGTGCGAGGGCTTTTAAATCAGACTGGACGACAGCTTTAAGACCCCCAACCCCCAACAACATACACACCCGCACGCAGACACACATGTAAGCACGCAAAATGAAAAAAAAAAAAAAAGAAGCAAAAAACCTTTTACATGCTCAATTAAGCACTGATCTACCTCAGCAGTTAAAATTCAGGTCATGTGTGGAGGAGCAGCTGTGAGTGTGAGTTTTATGTGTGTGTGTTGGTGCTTGTGTACTTTGAGTGTGATTGTGTACATTATCATGCATGATTGGGGTGTGTAGGTATGAATGAAATTATATGTTAGCATGTGTGTGTGTGTGTGTCTAATGAGCTCTTCTGTGCAGCATCTGTGGTCCGTGTCACACTTAGCCTTCGTCCCTCTCCTCCTCCTGCTTTCATCCAGTTTCTGTGGCAGTCGCTGTCATCACAGCCACAGATAAAAACCACACAGCTTTGAAAACAGGAAGCTCTGCTGTCAAAGCATTTGGCTATTACACTATCCTTAAGCCACACGTATACACCGACAAAGACACACTGCACACAGCAAGGAAGTTATTTATATTTCACCTTATGCCCACCCAGAGGTTATTCAAAGTGCCTTAGAATAGAATGTGAAAAAATAAAATAAATGCATTGAAATAAATGAATCAATAACAGTCAAGACAAGATGAATAAAGTGCACACAGATTTATAGAATAATTAAAACTGATTTATTAAAACAGCTAAAAAGACAATTAATAACATAAAAGCATGTGAGAAATAAAGTGTATAATGAAACAAAAAAGAACTGAATTAAAATTAAGTGAGTAAAAGTGCAGACAGGTTTAATAAAAGTACAGGCAGTTCGGACCAGATGTCATAATAATAATGATTTCTTAAAAGCAGCGGGGAAAAGAACAGGTGTCATTTAACTCTCAAAAATAGTTACATTTGAGGCAAGTCTAAATTCCAGCTGGAGCTGTTTCCAGCAGCGTAATGACTAAACACCATTTCACCGTGTCTGTTCTGAACTCTAGGCTCCAATAACTGACCAGTTCCTGCACATCTTAGCGACTGTCCAGGCCTCAGAACACACATTTCCAATATATTTTTGGTTCAGACCATTCAGATTTATTCCGCATAAGAAGGGACGCTCAATTCTACATTAATAAGTAATGTTTTCTCTCTTCTTGGTGTTTGTCAGTACTCTATCGGCAGCATTTTGAATGGGTTGCGATTGTCTGATGGTCTCATTAGTGAGGCCCGGAAAGGTGTGTGACAGCAGTCTACTCTACAGGTAACAGAAGCATGAAGGAGTTTTTCTGAATCTAGCTTGCCTATAAAGTGTCTCACTTTGTCATTCGGATGCCAGAAAGAGCATTTAGTCAATAATTTCAGTCTTGCTTTTATTTATTTTAGGAAAATTTGTTGCATCCAACTGCCTTAAAACAATGATGAAACAAGTCTATAGGACCAGAGTCATTCGGTAGAAATTCTAGATAGATATTGGTGTCGTCTGCGTAAAAATGACCCTGAAGTTTTAGAAAACTGGAAAAAAGGGAAGCATGTACAGATTGAAGAGAGGACCAAGAACTGCTTTCTCTCCTCTCATGTGTTACATGCATAAGTAACTACAGGAGCTTCAGTTCCTTGGATGCTGACAGTGCATGAAAACTCTTGTGTTCACTTTTGCAGCCAACAGCAGAACATTTGGTGTGTTTTGCTCGTGGGTGAGACATTTTAAAGTCAGCAGAAGCACCTCTAGACAGTAAATAAACCTGGTGAGGCAACTGCTCATTCTAATTGGCTCACCTGGATGCAGTGAGAGGCAGATTATTAAAAAAGTGAAAAAAAAAAAAAACTGTTATGTAGCAGCTCATTAGATACATACTGACCTGAAAAGCTGGAGGCTATCTAGTTGTTGAGGGACTTGAGAAATGGCTGAAGTCAAGGTCTTTATATCTTAACAGTTTTTACTTTACACCTCCACGTTTAAAACAACCTCAAAACACAATAAAAATGAATTTTCACCATGTGTCCTTTAACTTAATTTGCTGTTTAAAACCAGGGTTGGGCCCCTTTACCTCGACTATGCTTTAAGCTCCACCAATCTTTCATGCTGTAACTCCACTCGGAACTGCACCACTTTACTTGTTCTGCTCATATCTTCTCTGCTCTCTGCTGTACTGTAGTCTTCTAACTCTAAGTTAATCTACTTAAAGTCCCTGCTCCTCTGTCCTGTAAAGTACCTATATCCTACTGTAACTTCACACTGTGATAAAAATTGCACTATAATGAAAGAATGAACCAAGTGGGTCTTTATTTCTTCACCGCTGCAGGTAAGACATGCCCTAGTTGGCCTGATTATAGAGTGTGTTTCCTTCTTATTGCCTCACTCTGCCTCCCTGACACTGAGAGAAATCTGACTAAATGATCAACTAGATCTTCAGACTCCCTCCTTAACCTACTTTACTCCAGTTTTAACCCTGTTTCATCACCCAGGTCTTCTATCTAGGCTTCTTTTTTTTCAGTCTCATTCTATTTTGCTAAAAAACATGCTCCACTTTCTCTCTGTGTCGACCAATGATGCTTCACGATGTTCAAGGACTATATTTCATAACGGAGTAAACACCGCTCCAGAAGCCTTTCATAATGTCGTGTCTTTGTCTCCTACCAGCCCTCTCTGCTGCTTGCTTTTGAGGTGGAAAACATGGACCATGGCCATCTCCAATCACTGCAAACACAGGCTGCTCTCCACAGAAATATAATTCTCTCTTTAGCTAAGAGGATGCTAGCTTGGTCCACAAGTGAAAGCGCAAATCAGATCACATATATATTGTGAAATCATGAAGAACACTTCACGGAGAACCTCCAGTGGTTTTGTTGGTGATGTTGATTAGTTTTTTATCTCCAAACCTTCACATTAACCCTGAAATTTAAACTCTTTCTCCCTTTTTCTCTGTCTCTATCTTTCAGACACACACTCACAGTAAACGCTTCTAATGAAAATGCCCATCTGTGTGTGTTTTCCTAATTGCAATACATTTGGCTTGTCACAACATTAGCGCGGCATGAATCCAACATATTTTTTCAAGCATAAAAGCTCCCGTGGAAATATGGTGCATCTTGAAGTTACACGACTGTTATAGGAACGCTAATAAACACTTTAACACAATCTCATAGAAACTCTATCAGGTTGGTGTACGAATATCCTTGAACCTCAGACTTTTTGGGGGGCCTTTAATTGGAAATAGGTTGTAAATGCAGCATCATCTATGACAGCTGATATGAAGAACTTGTTAGCAAATAGTTGCTCATTTACGCATCAGACAGATACAGAGCAACATTAGCTTTCATTTGGAGTCATGTCTAATATCTCCTCTATTTTCATCTCTGTTTTTCAACTTCTGAGGGAAATATCTGAGTCTATAGCTGCTAAATGCTCCACTATGCTCACCAGCCAAACCCCTAGCCGGGTCTGTCTGCAGCTTGGTGCTGAGCAGGTAGTGTGCAGTCAGTTATTTGGAGCTCTTTTGCTGGAAATAGCTGCCTGCTGTGGCTAAAAAAACATTGTGTTAAAAGCGATCCAAACCAGTGAATTTGTGGGCTTGACAGCTACACAATGAGCTGAGAGCAGCTGCAAAGCTCTGTGAAGCTGAGTCGCAACTTGCTACATTGTTATTATGAAAAATATTAAGCTTTTAAGGAGCCACAGCGAAACTAGCACTTCAGAAAAGTCAGAAAAACTCATTAAAAATTCCACTGACATCAGAAAATCACACCAATAATCAGAAAACACAGCTCTGGAACAGCGAATGTCTCTACAGTATATTGTTTGTCAGGCCATATGTGTAGGTAATGAAAGATATTTATTGTTGTATGTGTAATTTTTACCTTTTATGGTGGCAGAGATTGACAAATTTGAAGAAGAAATACTTCAAAAGAATGCGAACTATTATAACATTATGGACATGAATGAAACCGAGTTATAATTATGTAAATGTAAATAATGCTGCATGTGTTTTTTCTGTGCTCAGTTTTTCCATTTCTAACTGATTCTCATGCCGTGGATGCTGATTTGCCTCAGCATAGGAAAGCAAACACTGGGAACATGTTTTTCCTTTAATCCAAGGGGAAAAAATGCTGAATGGGAGCTTTCTTTCATTGACGTGGATGTGACATCAGGACTTCCACACTATATGTCACATCATTTATATCCTTTAGTGAGCTTTCAGTGGTGCTGGTAGGTGGAGCTTCTTCAAACAGAGGCAGACGAACTGTCCCCCCCTTTGTTTACAGCTTCATATTTACAGTAGAAACGTGACGGCAGTATCGACCACCAGAATGCAAATGAAGGTATTTCCCAAAATGTCAAGCTATTCTTTGAAGTACAGGCTAAATGTCCATTAACTCTAAAATTTGCCCTTCATACCTCATTGTGATTCTGTGCAACCAGGTCGTCCTTCATTTGCCCACTAGACTCTGAACATCCCTCTCCTGTGTGTCTGTTGCGTTGCCTGTCTGCTGAGGTGAGGGCGGCGTGTTGTGTGAGGATTATGCAGACGGGCCTGTAAATCCTTCAGCAGCAGAAATATCCATGCTTCACGGCTGCACATCACAGCACCACTGTGTCGTCCTTGACAGAATGAGCCACTTAAAAGCGCAGGAACCTTTCTTCTTCTGTCTCGTTTCTAAGACACCTGAACACAAGCCCATGCACACTCACAGACACACACCTCACCAGCAGGCCACGTTGATCAGCTGGTCTTTAACCTCCTGGGTATAAAGGGCAGTCTAATTGAAACCTCAGCAGCCTCTGGAGAGCTGAACTGTGACATTCAGAGCCCTGATAGCAGGTCGCCTTCTTTTGCCCTCCGTCTCCTCCTTTCTGCAGCGCTGGGCCACTAATGGTCTCATCACTGCAATGCAACCAGTCGTTCTTTCTCTGTGTTTCGCTCCCTGGTGCCACTTCTGTGCTAATAAACATTTGGTGCAACTTTCTTGAAGGACACCAAGATGTTTCCGTCTGTCCTCGGTGCTCCGACGAATCAGGCCTCAGACACAGGAAGCTCTCTGAAACTTCTGCAACACCTCTGCTATCACTCACTGACACCATAGAATTACAGATGTGAAATAAACTTTGTGTTGTAAAAACCTTAACAGGGCAAAATTGTTGTCATCTGCATCACCCTGTACATGTAACTCAGTGTGGCTTCACATTAGGGAGGATGAGGTGCAGGGTGCAGTCAGAGTGATCTTTTAGGGCCATCTAGTGGGTGGAATCGGTGTCACCACAATAAGTTAAACCCTTAAAAAAATTTAAAACAGGAAGAAGAAAAGGAAAAAGAGTGACATTAAAGTGACAGAGCACAATGAATAAAAGACAGCAGAATTAAATGTGCACGAGCTGAAATAAAATAAAAAGACAACAATTTCTCTCTTCTGTGTGTGGAAGAAAGGATTATTTTTCTTATATAGTACAAATTGTGAAAGAAGAAAACAAAATACAGCACGATTGCCCCCAATAGAGGGTTGCAGAGACCATATTGAAATTAAAAAAATAGGGAAAACAAGCAAAAGAAAAGTGATTACATATTTAAAGTGAATGTTCCTGCACTTTCCACTAAGAGACCTGTTTACAAATATATTTTACAAATATAAATAAAAGAAGATCTGAAATAAATGTTGTGTTTTCAAATAAAAGTCTCCTAACAAACTAAACAACAATAATAAAGAAAAAGTTCCTTTGCAAATGAAAATCAATGTAGGTATATTTTGCCTGATTCATACGTTTCAGGATTTATTTCCTGGCCACAATTGTTTATTTATATATGTATACATGTATTTAATTAATACTCAATTAAATTGAATTTTATAGTTTTTTTTTTTTTGCTTTATTTAGTGGTGCAAGTAAGTTCATTAATTTAAGAACTGTACGTCAAAATAATCTGAAGGTGTTTGTCTTTACTTGAGTATTTCAAGGTTTAGTCATGAAGTTACTTCATTACAAAACAAACTCATAGAAGATGATTTATGGAAGTAACCAAGAAGACAGAGTCGTGTCAATGATCAGCTACAGTGCTGTGATTTCACTCATACATGAATGTATTAGCAGTAATAGTTCAAAATTCACATGGGCCAATGACCTGCATGATGAGAACTTTAACTCTTAATGCCAGTAAAACAAAACTGACATTTGCTTACTGGTGTTGGAGTATTTATACAGAGTGTTATTCCTATTTATTCCCAATTAAGGAATCTGAGTACTTCCTGTGTGTCACTGTATGATACAACATAATAAATTAAGCTGCGAAATGTGTCTAAAACCTCAACCTTTTTAATCACACAGTAAAAAAAGTAAAGTCATGTGTTTATACTTATACTTAAGTAAAAATAACAGTAAGTAGTACAAAAATTAAAAGTGCTTGTTATGCAGAACGGCTTTTTTTCTGAAAAATTAATATCATTTGAATGAAATTTCTGATGCATTCATGTGTTCATCACTTTAATATGGGAGGTGGTAAAGGTGATTTAACTACTTTATAGTCTGTGTGCTGGGTATCTTGTAGATTTTCCCTCAGAGATTGATAAAATGTATCTTATTTATAACATCAGATCAAAATGTATTTGTTTATTAGATTTGTATCATTAAAGTAAACATGCAAAATGAGTAAAGCTATTAAATAAATGTAGAAGAAAAGCACAATATTTGCGTCTGAAATGCAGTGGAGTTGAAGTATAAAGTAGTGGAAAATTGCATTGCTTAAATAAAGTACAAGTACCTCAAAACTGTATGAAAGTTAAACCCTTAAGTAATTCTACTTAGTTACTTTTCACCACTGTCTGCATGTTGATACATCGATAAAACAGTATACGAACAAGAGGCTGTTTTTCTTTGTACTGGAGTTTTGCCAAGTCAGTTTTTGTTTTCCTGTTTCTTACTTAAGAGTTTCATGCAGTCCAACATGGAGACAAAGCAGCTGTTTAAAGCTTCCTGTGAAAAGCCACTCTGCACCTGTTAAAGTAAAAACACAAGGGTCGTAGAGTTCAGTTCAAGTCAGGAGGAACCGAGCTGTCTGTGCTGTTCACAGCTTGTCCAACAGAGGTCACCTTCTGCCTCTGCTGCTGCCTCCTGATGAGGGTTTGTCCTCCTCAGAAGGAGCTGCAGTCCTCCTCCCATTCATCAGTCTGCCTTTATTCACACTGACAAAAGAGACATCAAATGGGGAGGTGTGGGAAAACACAACAATGCATTTCAGAACACAGACACGGACTAATATATGCAAAGTGGGAATAAAGGGTGCTCATGCAGTGTGTGTGCGTGTGTGTGTGTGTGTGTGTGTGTGTGTGTGTGTTTCTAATTTCTTTAGGTTTTTATTTTGTTCACCATCTTACAATTTAATCGCTCAATTTTACATAGTTAAGCAACAGCTACATTAAAGATTAAACATGTCTCTTTTTTTTTTTTTATTTTGGGAAATATTCATGAAAAAGGCGGGAATTCTCTCCTACAGCGATACAGTATCCATGCACCGAAACTCAAATATATTTTTACTCGCTGCCATTTTTGTCATTCTCTCTCAGCACCCACAGTCGGCAAAATGAACCTGAAATGATGTGTCTCTCTGCTGGCTGGCTGCTCGCTGGTTCCCACCCAAATCAAAAGGGGTGAGTCGTGGGGGGTCATGTCTGGCCACCCCTCAGGAGAATAACGGGATCTCTGTCTGCCCCCCAAACCACCAACGGTTCTCCACCGTCCCTATGGCAACAGCCAAGGACCCTGGAAGGCCCCCAGACTGGGGCGTCCGAACAGATGCCCATAATTAACGTTGCTATACGGAGGTGTCAGTCCTGCCAGTCTGTCTTACATGGAGGCAGACCCTCTCCCAGACCTGTCAGAGGCCCATAGGGTGCAGTGAAAAATGACTGCCCTGCGGTCTGAGTGTGTGTGAGTGTGTGTGGTGGGCTGGGGGTGGAAAATGCCTGCCCACCAGTGCCTACCAAGTCCTGCTTAAGACTGACTGTCATGCACTTGCAAAAAATAAAAAGAACTTCTCTTTTTGGTCCCGTTGAAACCAGCTTTCCTCAGGAAGAAACAACCGCATCGTATTTGCAAAGGCCAAGCTGAACCACGACGGCTTTAAACTGCATGAAAAAGATTAGATTTTTATAAAAGAAGCTAAATGGGTTGCAAAGTTACTTCATCACTTGCGTGTCAGTCAGTTTGGTCTCTGACATGCTGTCTGACTGTGCACGGCTGGCTGAGGATGAAATTGCGTCTGAAGACACAGCAGCACCGCATCAGAAATCTCCATAAGCACTGAAACTACCAGACCATGGTGATGCACATGAGACCTCTGGACTTTAATCGTTTTATTAAGAGTTATTATTCCTCGAAAATAATCCACTGTTGATCTCTGAAAGTAATATATATATACATATATATGTATATGGTTAAACATTAGATCAAGCATAATAGTTATCAGTTATTTAGCACATAATAGCAATGTAGTAAAAATTAAATGTTTTCTGACACACTACTACCTAATTTAAGTAGTTATAAGGACATTTAAGTGTTTTTCAATGTATTTTCCAACAACAATAACTTCTCCAGAGAAGCATCAATAGCTGTGTACAAGCTGTTTAGAGGATATTAAACTGCATAACACATTTTTGTCCATACAAAGCGTGCATTTATTCATTTACAAATATTTCTTCTCTCTCTGAGACAACTGAACAATCTCTTTAGGAAGGTCACACGATGAGGCTGAAAGCTCTGGAAGAAATCTAATAAGTGTACCTTAAGTTTTTGTTTCTTTTTTCAGACTGCAGCTCTGGTATTATAAAAAAGTTTAACATTTTGCGAAGAGAATGACATATATAAGGAGTTTATAGCACATTGTGACTGTGGTCCTGGGTGTGATGATGTATCATTCTTAAAAATACAGTTGTGTTGTACTGTGTTATCAATGATGTATTTAATGTTTATACACTACCATTCAAAAGTTTGGGGTCACCCAGACAATCTCACACTTTTATTCATGTGCTAACATAACTGCACATGGGTTTTATCAATGAGCCTTTCAACACCATTAGCTAACACAATGTAGCATTAGAACACAGGAGTGACGGTTGCTGGAAATGTTCCTCTGTACCCCTATGGAGATATTCCATTAAAAATCAGCTGTTTCCAGCTAGAATAGTCATTTACCACATTAACAATGTCTAGACTGTATTTCTGATTCATTCAATGTTATCTTCATTGAAAAACTGTTTTTCTTTCAAAAATAGACATTTCTAAGTGCACCCAAACTTTTGAACAGTAGTGTACATCAGTTAGGATTAAGATAATAATAAAAATGACATTAAAAAAATCTTCGGTGGCATCTAAAATAACTTGTCACCATATGTTCTTGTAGCTTTTTCCACTGGAGAATTGAAAAACAAATTAGCAGTTTTTTCGTGCAGTTTTTCTCTTCCAGATGCAACAGTCCCCTGAGACAACATCATCGCTGCCTCCACAGGTCAACTGATCAGTGCTGATTGAGTTAAAGACACATCCGTCTGCTGTCCGGCAAGTGACACCAAAGGTCACCCGATGCACTGTCCACCGGTCCCCGAGTTCATCATCGGCCTCGCGGTCACCGACACACTCCAGGGCTCAGAGGAGGGCAGAGGTTCAGCTCACCTCTGACCTGGCCAGCCCTCTTTGTGGTCATTACATAATAAGATGTTTCCCTCCACACTGATCAATCTGTTTCTTTGAGCTGGACCTCAGAGAATTGGATGTAAACTGTCTTTATGAGGTTGTCCCGCCTTTAAACTCCTGCTGAGGAGGTCTGTAAAAAGGACGTATATGGGCTTGTAAACACGGAACAATAGGAAAAGCTGCACGCTGCTGAGAGATTCAGTCATTTGTTTCATTTAGTTTTTGTTGTTAGCTGCAGGATTTAGATGATCAAAGTGACCTAAACTGCAGATGTGAATGTCAATTTTACATCTGTTACAGAAAATTAGAAATTCCATAACGCCAGAGGAGAGAGCATTTTAAATCCTAATGTGAAAAGAGGTGATGTGAGGATAATAGAGGGATAAGTTCCTGATATGTAAAACTCTTTACTTCTCGATCACAGACGGAGCTGAAGAATCCAAATCATGAGTGAGGGCTTTATTCCCTCGGGGGTCGTGGGATCAGCGAGCCAGACACCGTTTTATGGGACCTCGAATGCAGGAACATGGGGAGGTGGGACAGCGCTGTCTGGGGCTGAACCAGCCAATTATACTGTGGCGAGACACATCACACTTACACACCAAACATGTGGGAAGCTTCTGAAATCACACTCTCACTGAGGTCCTGCTTATGCACATGCAGACACCTGGACCAGGCTGAAATGACTCGGAAAAGCTCGATAAGATACAGATTACTGTGTAAAATATACCTCAATAAATATCTAGCAAATTGGTGGAAAAATGAAGTTTAGCAAGTAGCTTGAGCAGCACTGAAAGCACATTTCGCTGCGTTTGTGCACACATAGCTTCCTGTAAAGCACACAAAAAATGTATGTGCAGATATATGATTTGCTTTAATTAATTTTCTTTTCAAAAACTGCAAAGAAAATGTGACAAGTTCAGTTATTTGTTCATTCACTTTGTGGCAAGAGACAACAAAATATCCGCTGTACTGTAATCAAAGCTAGTGAAGTTTAATTTCTTGTCCAGTCTTTGTTTTATTTATTTCTTTCCATGATGTTTTATTGAATGTGCGTAGATGTGTAGAAGAGTGTGTGTATGTACACTACTGTTCAAAAGTTTGGGGTCACTTAGAAATGTCTGTTTTTGAAAGAAAATCTTTTTTTTTTCCAATGAAGATAACATTAAATGAATCAGAAATACAGTCTAGACATTGCTAACATGGTAAATGACTATTCTAGCTGGGAATATTTAATGGAATATCTACATAGGGATACAGAGGAACATTTCCAGCAACCATCACTCCTGTGTTCTAATGCTACATTGTGTTAGCTAATGGTGTTGAAAGGCTAACTGATGATTAGAAAACTCTTGTGCAGTTATGTTAACACATGAATAAAAGTGTCATAGAAAATGTGAGATTGTCTAGGTGCCCCCAAACTTTTTAGTGTATATATATTGTTTTTTAGGTGTTGCACAGCAAATCTCATTGTATTGTTTGGTACAATGACAATAAACCTCTCTGATTCTGATTCTGATTCTGGTTCCATATTGTAAGACTGCAGTTAATGTAGGGTTAATATTTTCAAAAAAAACGACAGAAAAAGGCACAGCCATTGCTGTAGAAGTATGCACCAGCACAAAGGCTTAAATGAAACAAACAGGGTGTGTAAGTGTCGTAAATGTTATGTTATATAAAACAGAATTAAATCATTGCGGGGCATTTACTGTCTTTTAAGGTTTTGAAACATGCTACATAAATCTATAAAGGACATTTTACGTACTTCACTCACTGCTTTTGAGCATTGACTTATAACATCTGAACATCAGTGCCCTTATATGCCTTAAACATTCACTTAAAACCATTTTATTTAAAATTATTAATCTGAACCGAAAATGTTCTTCAGCTATTGTTTTCTGTGTGCCACAAATGAAAACTTTTCATTTTAACTTGTCTGTCCCCACAGGGCCATTGACCTTATAGGTGAAGGTGCCCTCTAAGGGGCATTATTAAAATCTAAAGCACCTAAACACACACACATACCCACATACAGTAACAGCATCATTATCAGTGCACACATGGCACTGCCCCAAAAAGAACTTTCACTGCTTCTCCAGCTTTTAAAAGTTTTATTTTTGGCATTAGTTTCCTTGTGCAGATAAAACAGTCCTCACCAGTTATGTGGGCTGTACCAAAATGTACACAATCAATTTTTAAAATGGAAAAAACCGTGATTTTAAATGCATTTGTGGATGATGAGTGTTGTTTAAATGTTCGAGGAATCATCTAAAGAGGAAAACACCAAGTGGAAGACAGGCAGTTTGGGCATTACTAGGGTTTTTTTTATTGCCAATATTTGGGCCCTCTGTGATCAGTAAGTGCAGAAAGGTGAATCAAACCTTTCCAAATAAAACAGTAGAACATGTAAATCTTCTGAAAGGGAGATAAAAAGAGCCACAGTGATACTGTGATACCAAACTGCGTAATGGTTGCACTGCAGATCACTTGTGGAAGTCTCTCTGTGCTGTTTACTTTCCGTGTTGTCTGAGACTAACAGCAGCCTGGTGTCGGAGTGTCGCTGACAGCCTCCCAGTGGTCTCTGCTGCAGCTCAGTCCGAGGTGACGAACTCTCCCACGGCGGGGAGTGCGCGCCTTTTTGGAATTAGCCGCGCGGCACGCCTCGCATAGTAATGGAGGCTCGCGCTTTGAGCTTGAACTTGACCGGAGGAATGCGGCTCGTGGGAACGCAGGCTGGAGGCTGGCCTCCTCCATTCAGAGCGCACAGGTCGGTGTCAGCTCTGATTATCATAAAACCCAGCCGGCCTCAAATTAAGGCACGAGGGGCTCCCGGTCCCTCTTTCACTGCAGACTGACGAGCAGCTCACAGGTCTCCGGTAAGAACTCCATCTGCGCTTTTACGCACAGGCGCACACAACTTTTCGTGAACTATTTACAGCTGCTTTGATCCAAAAATGTCTTTTCTCGCTTTCTGTGAATGGAGCGCATTTCTGCTTCTCTCCGGCTGTGACTGTAATTTTAGCATCCTTTTAAAGTGTCTGTCTGATAAGATTTAATATTTCAGTGCGTTTCTACGAAAAATAAAAATCTTTTTGCCAGCATCCAGGTGCTAAAATGACACGCGAGAATAATCAATTTTAAACCTCTCTTCTAATTTAGTTTATCAGACTGAAAAAAAAATCTAAACTGTTTTCATTAACGGTGTCATTTACATAACACACTGCAGGTCTGCATTTCTTTTTTTAAATTAAGAATTGTTTAGTTTGCATATTTTGTGCTTTTCTTGCTGAAAGGGAGCATTTAATAATATCTGCCTTTCCTACTGCCACATCTAACACTTTCTGCAATGCATTTCTACATATTTATTAAGTTTTAAAATGCCCTAGTGTTTTGTTTTGTTTTTTTTTTTAATCTTCATTATCTACATGTGTCTTTTGTCTTTTTGTTTTGTACTTGTTTTGCTCAGGGGTTGTTTTTTTCCAGAATGTCGTTGTATTTGTGCAGTATAGAGGCAGTAAAGCTTCTAATCTGATCTGATTTAAGGTGTAATTTTGGAAATGCTGACTTCAGATTTAAAAGGTTTCTGTTTATTGGCTGAACAGTATTGGCACTGCACAAAAACTGTGCAACTGTGTATTGTAATTTTAATTTCCTATAAAATGCATTTTATCATGAGCATGGGCTGCATTGTGGAAAGATTAAAAACTCTAATCTTGCATTTACTAAGCTTCTGTTACAGATTTGAAAACAGCACTTTAGTTTTTATTTCAATACTATCATTATTTAATTTTCAAATTGTGTTTTGTTCTTCTGCAGCCTGGTCTATAATTGATGCCAAAACAAGCATTACAATAATAATAATAATAATAATAATAATAATAATAATAATAATAATAATAATAATAATAATAATAATAATAATAATAATAATAATAATAATAATAAATTAAATGTCAGCCATCATTAAAGGATTAGAAATAACTTACTTGATTTTTTTTAATGTAATTTGAATCTATGTTATTTTCTTGAATTACTTCACACCAAAAATCTTCCTCTACAGGCCAAACTTGAGCCTGATGCAGTGAGTCAGTGATGGGTGCTTGATTCAGTCTATATGAGGCCTGTGAGCTACAGTAACATGCAACACTAACACCAACACTCACCACAGACTCTACGTAAACCAAATACCAGCCAGAACTGCATAAAGGAGGGAAATATTTCTATATTTATGACACCAGGCGTTGTCATCTGCCTTCTGACATTTAATTCAACCCATAGATGCAGAGTGGAAAAATATAATTCACAAAGATATTGTGGAGCTAAATTTGAAATGATGCTGAATATTTGCTGAGTTAAATTGTCCCATTTAGGATTATTGTGTTAGAAACACTGCTTAAAATAAATGCCACATTTAAATCACACTATTTTAAAAAGTTAAAAAGGAAGAAAATCTATGCATTCTCTCCGCTTCATTTCTATCTCAGAGATGAGGTTAAAATATATGAAAAAGCACATTATTTCGTCATTATTCATCAGCTCTGCACGATCCTGGAGCTTCATAAATTTACTGGAAACTTTAAAAGTTCACTGGGTTCGGAACTGATTCTAAACAAACACGCTGAAGTGTTTCTGCAGCACATATTCCACACACTGTCAGACGCCTTTAATTCTCTTCTCAACATATGTGCACTAAGTTGAAGAAGCTCTGATCATCCAGTGTGGAGAACTTGTCTGATCCAGTCTAAAGATAAAGTGTAAATTAGAATCTAAAATAAATCAGAACATGCAGAGAAAATGTGTGCCAGAAAGCACATGAAACAGGTCAAAATATTTATTTTTTTGACATCAAAATAAGTTGAATGCATCTCATTAAATGAGATAATTATTTGAATTGTTCATATTGTCCGAATGCAACATTTCAGAATTTATTTATGCTCTCAGTGACCAAAATAATGTTTGCAACAAAATTTTACCGGTATAGTGAGTTGAATTATCTCAGTGTGTGTTTTTTATTATCTAATCTCAAACTAGAACATATATTTAATGATTCATTGATGCTAGCACCTAAATTCTGCATCAAAATCAATTCTATTTTATAAAAAAGGTTAACAGACACCAGTGTGAGCTTAAATGGTGCTTTAAAGCTTCACAGGTGATGCAAAAAGAACTAAAATGAAGAACAGTCTCAGTTTGAATTAGTTCAGATCTCCTGACAGACTGTATTTATTATAAATAATGATGTAGAAATAAAGAATAAATGTACTACTATGTAGATATGTGAATTAAAACTCACACGCAGCCCATCACAAATAGAGCTCTGATGATAATAATAATAATAATAATAATAATAATAATAATAATAATAATAATAATAATAATAATAATAATAATAATAATAATAATAATAATAATAATAATGCATGTGCAATATGAAGTGTTTCAACCTTTTGTTTAAGTCACCCTTTCAACCTTTGAAACTTACATTTCAATCTCAGTTTCAACAGGTGAACTTGTCTGACAAAAAGTAAAATAAAGATAATTATTATAATTTTCAAATATTACTTCATGTAACATGCACAACGTTTTCTATTCATTCATCATTCTCCCAAATTTTTAAAATACAAATACAGTAAAGCTAGTTTCTACTTGTGGCTTTTATTTACATTGTCTTTTTCATGCATCTCAAAATACATTTCACAACAAGGTAAATGCTATTTTTTTAGCCCACAAATGACATATTTGAGTCATTAAATTCTATATTTGATTATATTACGTTTTCATTTAGATTTATACACTTTGGTTGCCCCAGAGTAAGTTCTATGTTTCTCACTTTCTTTCCCCTGCTTTCTTTTATTTATCTCTGAGCAAACATATTTCCACAATAAGTAAATATTCCCATAAAAGACTCCAGAAGCTTTATACTGTAAACAGGTTTTTGCATGACGATCTCCTTCCCTCTCACCAAAGTGTGTCGCTGTTTCGTCCTGTAGTATCTGCATTTTTACTGTACGCTGTGCTCCCTCACTTTACGCATGTGCCTGTTACAAATAATAACAATAATAATCCATGAGCTTGCAGAGTATCGTTCGATTTTAAGATCTGAATCGTTAAAATTCATTTCTCCTCCTCTTCCTCTTGAAACTGCCACGTCTTGCTAGTGTGCAGGTGAGTGCAGCTACCAATGATAATTTATTATTCCAATGTAAATGGCATTCTCCTCTGTCATGGCTGCACCGTAAACAGGCTGTAAACACCGGCACATGCTGCATGCATTGCATTATCATAAAGCAGAGCTGCAGGTGGCATGCAGTGGCTGTATTTATTTTATCAGCACGTTTCTTATATTTAACAGTAAAACAAGACAGAAATAGTGTCAGCTGTTGAGGTTTTGCGGGAGAATAAAGCAAGTGAGGCTGAAAAATGGAGGTTTTGTGAAGCCAGATCTGAAGAGTGGGGTCTTATTTTAAGGAGTATAGATAAATATTACCTATATATAATGTAAATTATACTGCAGATTGTGTTAATGAGGAAGACACGGGCACGTTTGGGTTCTATAAAAATAAAAAATAATAAAAGCAACACAGATGATATACATTTCCTACAAAGAAAACGCCTTTAAAATAAGAGTCAATCATCCGTAATACTGACCTGCAGGTTTTACATCACCTGCCTGCTTCACCACATCAGCACATTTTTTAATTCTAATCTTTTCTACTTCAAACTAAACCAAGCAGCGACCTTCTTTCGGGCTGTTTTTATATCCCTCGTTTATTCAAGCCCAAATATTATAAGGCCTGTTTGACAAATTTGATAGGCCCTGAGCCGCCTGTACTCCCTCCTCCTCCTCCTCCTCCTCTTCCTCCTCCTCCTCAGCATCACCATCCTCCTCCTCCTCCTCCCTCCTCTCGCTTCTCTCGCTGCCCGCAGCCGCAGCTCCTCACACTCCTGTTTGACCCGCTTTATCCGGTAAGAGAGGATTTTTTTTCTTCTTCCACATAATATCTTTACGCAGCAGGTGAAAGATTTTTGGAGTAAAGTCTAGCTCCTTCACATTTTTTCTCTCTAAATATGGAGCCCATTTTATCTTGGATCAAGTGCAGGGTGAAGAAGGAGGATTTCAATTTACAACCTGCTAAATGATGCATTTAAAAAAAACAAACAAAAAAAACGAGATGTGGATGTAATTTTTTGGGGATTATCCTCCAGTAATTTGTAAGTAGCCTTTAATATTTTAAGATTCGCGTGGGTGCAATGTTATAACGTGTTGGATATAATTTTTGTAAAGCCTAAATATCAAAACTGAGCTTTTCCCTCCATTTAAATTTAATTTTTCGTATTGATACTAGTATAAAAGAAGGATTTTAACTAAACTTTTTTGCTTCAAAATAATTTCAAAATTAAGATTAATACGCAGCAATGCCTTCTGCTCAGCTTATACTTGCTGCTGCAAAATTATCTCTAAAGTTTGGCCATTTTTTTTTCTCACCATGCAGGGAAGAATGTCAATTAGGCTGCTTTGAGGTTTAACGCAAACTCCGGAATATTTAATGAGGGTCTTCGCTGCTCATGTAAGAAGTATTTATGTGGTCGTAGAGCAGGAGGAGGAGGAGGAGGAGCAGGAGGAGGAGGAGGAGGCCCCAGGCAGCGCTGCAGTGCAGAGTTCAGCAGGGAGATATTGTTGTGAGCCTGGGAAAGTGTAGCGGGGCTGACGCCAGACTCTGTTGTGCGGGTTGGGGGGACCTGGAGGATCCCAGACCTGATTGTCATGTAAATTTCTCTCCGGCACGTTGTTGAACTTGATGTTGACTTCTTTCTCTCTTTTTTTTCTTATTCTTTTTTTTTTTTTTTTTTTTTTTTGGAGGGGGGAGAGAAGGGAGGATGGAGTGAGGGAAGGCGGGGGCAAATTTTCCCTGTCACTTGTTTGTGGGAAAATCCATCTGAGGACACGCACTCATACTATACACATATTCTACAAGCCTGCTGTGCAGTTTAAAATCTCAGGAATTATTAATAATTTTCTAACACAAGAACTAATGTCACAAAAAATCCCTGCAACTTTTACACATTTTATTGCATCAGCTAGTAGTTACATATCTGATTATTGCACTAATGTATTGATAAAACAATGAATGCACCAATTGCAACCGTGTTCTACTCATTTGTGACTCTTTGCATTGGTATTTGCTTCATTTTTAAAAAATTATCAATCCAATGAGCTCAACATACATCCCTGCAAGTTTGCAAGCACATTTAACACAGAGCTCCACGTGTACCTACTCCCACGACTTCCTTGCGCATGCTCAGGTGCAATCGTGAGCACCTCTCTCATGCTAATCCTGCAGGAATGATTTTATTTCAAACTACACAGGACTTTCTCGCCTTTTTTTTCTCTCCTCTCAAGCCAACGCAGTCTGTGGTGTAAGTTCAATTACAGGATGACAGCAGCAGAGGCCACAGCTGATTGCATCTATTTATAAATGATGCAGAGTAGAAGAAGATTCATACAGTATAGAGTCGGACCTGCGTTGCAGCTCTGACAGGAGAGCTGCACCTCCATGATTCTAACAGATTGCCCATGCGCAATAATCAGATATGTAACTGCTATCTGATGCAAGCTTTCGTTTGAAAACCCGGACTGTAGCTCCCTGCTTCTGTTATTGGTTTACTTACACACACACACACACACACACACACACACACACACACACACACACACACACACACTCACTGATTCCTGCAGCTTTTTAAATATCCTTTCAAACTTTGGGGAGATATTGCAACTTGCTATCCGGGTCTTGTCTCCGCCACTGGCTTCTTCTATCAAAGGGCGTGATTGTTATCGTGCTCACTATCTCATCTCCTCAGCCCAGGTATCACTCACATCATAATATCGTCCTCGATAAGGCTGCATACATCCTCAATGCTATCAGGATTTGGCTATATAGGCGTAGGCCTCTCCTGCACCAAGGACACAAACCCTGAATTCCTCTGCACGCTGCACACACACACACACACACACTTTTTATAGCATTTAAATTAAAAAAGAATTGATGTTATGGCAACGTTTCCTTTCCTTTATGGAGCATCTGGATACTGGAAAAATCCCTAAAACCATCTAATGCTACTGTCGCTATAACCACAAACTGCATTTTCTCATAATAATGCAGCAGTAATGTTAAAAATGTATAATTGGCTCACACGGTGCAGTAATGAGAATGTAGGCCACGTAATTGACCTTGTTTCCCAATGCTCCCATAAAATGTAGGCTATGTAATCACATATTTGGAATTTTACAAAGTGCACAGCAGGAGAGCAAACTGGGCTCACTATTAGTATTTGAAATAGCTTACATCTCAGTAACTGACTCTTTTTAATGATCAAAAATTTCCACCAGCTTGTGTTTTTGTTTTTTGTTTTTTTGCTTTTTAAATTATAAGAATAAAAATACATTCCACTATTTACTATTTCAATAACAGCACTAATCAAAAGACGGGCTTTGAAGATTATTTGCTCCCCAGTATATCTTAAAAGCCCTAAAGAATATCGTAGAAGATTAAAAGGAATTTAAGAAGTTTGTGCTCCCATTACGCACTCGGAACAGGACCGTAAAGCTTCTGCTTTTCAAAAGAGAAAAGCCTCTACACATGCGACATTAAACGAGACTTGCAGAAATAAATTAATTAAGGGAAATTTTACAGTAATTAATTTCCCAAAAATACAGCCTTAGTCCATCCATCTCAATCTGCACCCATCCTGATTTGCGTTTGGAAATAATTTACGCACGTCCCTCTCCACGTTAAGGCCTGACTAATGAGCATAATTGGGGGAAATCAGCTCCTGATTGACTCACACCTGCATTCATTTTCAAATAGGCTTTAATAATTTCAGATTCCCGCCTCTTTCTCTCTCGCTCTCTCGCTCTCCCTCCCTCCCTCCCTCTCTCTCTCTGAGGCGGAGTTTATCCCTTCTGCTCACCGTGTGGACTCTCCGCACTTGTCAGTCACAGCCTGCATGTGTGAGGGAGAGGACACCGTTTGGTTGCTTTGCAAGTCCACAGAGAGACAGAGGGAGAGAGAGGAGAGACACTTTGTAGCTGCAATATTTTACTCTTTTGCACTATCCTGTCCTCGTCGGATGCGCTCGAACCGTCAGGCAGTGAATGAAACGAGAAAAATCCGAGGCAGGAATAGAGAATTGCTGGAGAACACTGACTGTGGTGGAGTGGAGTTAGCCTGATGTGCAAGTAAGTGGGATGCTGACTGATGTAACCGGTATGGAAATAGCCTCGTGGGCAGCTTTCATCTTTATGTTTGATTGTGGCAGGCGTTGTGTGGTTTGGAAAGCTGTGACTTTAACGGCACAATTGAAGGCCGTTTAAAGGTAACTTTGCCTGTGCGTTAGGATTGATGCTCCACACAAGAGGCAGAAACCTGGCACAAGAAGCTCCTAAAAATAAGATTCCAAACGGTTAGTTGCATGTTCAGTGTGTCCGGCCTGCAGCTACATGCACTTGGGATGCTCCATGTGCAAAAGAAAACGATGCTTTGGCACCAGACTTGTGTTACACTTGTAAAGTATATGCTTTTTTGTTTGTTTGTTTGTTAGCTTTTACGCACCAGTGTGCGTAATTGTGGCTGCAAGTTAAATTTGGTATTTGATGGTGGGAGATTGTCATAGTTGGGGAGTTTGGGTCTCTGTGGCAGTTAAAGTGTGTGTGAGTGAAGGTGTGAGTGTGTCAGACACGGACAACCTGCACTTTAACTCCATCTGTCGCGTAGTGATGGATGTGTGAAATAGATATTGGATAAATATCTTTTATTGTAGTGTGTGTGTGTGTGTGTGTGTGTGTGTGTGTGTGTGTGGCTCTCGGATCAGTGTGACCACCACAGGCAGCCTCTCTCTCTCTCTCTCTCTCTCTCTCTGTTTTCTTCTGTTTACCGGAGAGGCGGCCCCTTTAAGAGACGACGGGTTAGTTTGTGTCTTTGGTTATCTAGCTGTATGAGTTTTAATTTCATAAAGCTAGAGAACCGAAAGTACGAACTGACACCGAGCACTTCGGAGCCAGAGGGGTCCTCTCTCGCTCTGGCCATGGAGGAGGAGGAAGAGGAGGAGGTGATGATGATGCCGGCAGCAGCAGCAGCAGCATGGAGCAGGACGAGGTGCTGAGGGGAAGCTGAGCGCCGCCGCCGCCGTTAACGAGGAGGAGTGGTGGAAATAAGAGGGGAGGGAGGATGATTTTAGAGGTGGTGGTCCACTTGTTCTGGAGAGACACGTCCAGAGAGCCACTCGCGTGTCTGCGATGCGAGGGCGTGAATGTTGCTGTTTTTGGGGGGGTTTGGGCATCGCGGTGATGCTGGGGCCTATTTGGGCATCAATAAATCGGCGTTTTCATCAACTTTCTGGACACGATTAGAAAGCTGCGTGTGGCAAATCATGCTCCAAACCCACGGTGCATGCTGTTGTGTAGTTGTCATAACTGTGTGGGTGTTATAACAGTCATGTCTTGAGGGGTGAGACAGAAATAGTTAAAGGGGCCACATGATTGGTCGGATCGAGACTCACGTGACGGTGTTGGCAGCAGCAGCAGCAGCAGCAGCATCAGATCGCTTTCTAAGATCTCACGTTGGTTCTGGTGATTTCTTGTGGGGCCCCAGAAGTTGGAACAGTCTTCATTAAAGCCACTAATTAGACAGTATAAATTCGTGCTGCAGAGCTGCATCCACTGCAAGTGCAGACTCCCTGACTCCTCTGATCCTCTCAGTGTATTTCCTTTATGAGTGGTGTAGTCTAAGTGATGTCCCCTGGCTGTGATTAACTTGACATTAGGAGTGTGATGTGTAATTGGATGCACATGCACATTGCTTGGTGCAAAATGAAGAAACTACTAGACTGTGAGCTAACCTGCTATCAGTGTTTTTCCATCATCTGGGTGTCACATACCAACTGTTTGGTTCGTTGCTGCCCAAACCAGAACCTGCAGGGTGCAACACATCAACACCACACTGCACCAGACATGTAGGCTTAAAGAGGCCATCTTCAGCCTATTCTGAACGAGCTCTCGAGCTGAAACCAAGTTAGACATGGCAGATATGTTCAAATTTGTGTTTCACTGCGTGGATTATTTCCGTGTTCGCCTGCTAGATAAGAACAAAATAGGACATCGGCTCAGAGTTTGATCTATTCTTAGAGCAGAATCAGCAAGCCTCAGAGATGACTGAATATCCCTGAAGTCCCAGCATGCTCTATTTAGACCATAACTGACAATATTTGATGTGCGCTGTTAAACGAGAGAGCTCAGATGCTGTATCTGTGTTGTTGACGTTTGCCAGGGTGCAGTTTGAGCCGGTGCATGCGGTTTGACCTGCACGTCCTCCATCTTGACTGAATGCAAAGAAAGTCAGGGATTAAAACGTTGTGGGATTATGTCATCTGCATCTGCACTGTGACTGTGTTGTTTAGAATTTATTCTTTTTATTCTGTATGCAACATTCTTCATGTCTTGTCCTGCATTTTAGTAGCTTAGCAACTGTGATGCTGTCCAGATAAAACATTGTGTACCATCGCTTTGTGGTGTAGTTATTCACTACAAATAGTTTTGTGTGGCTTTTCCGTGACATCTAACATTTTTTGGCTCCCCACAAACACTTCAAGCATGATTTAGTGTGCAAGCAACACAATATATATTTAACCTTGTAGAATAATGAGAAGTGCATGAAGAAAAAAAAGAAGCACTTGTGCCGAAAGTAAAACAAGTTTAGGAGACAGCTTTTAGCTGCAAGGTCAACACAAATGCATTAATTTCTCCTTTCTGTCTTGTGGTTTCTTTCTTTGCCTTACAAGCTGCTAATTCATTGCTAAAATACAAAGTTTTATTAAAGATGAGAGCTACATATGTGACTTCACACCCACTGATTCTCTCTTCTTTTGCCTTTAAAGGAAAATGACGGCATCGTCAGACCTAAAGTTCGTGTTAAGTCACAATGAAGACAAAAAGCCACCGGACAGAATGAAGAGCAACAGTCAGCCTGCAGGTAAATATTCAAAAAATAATGCCAAATGCAGAACCAATATGCATCTTCTTCCTTATATATTTTGGGTATAACAATAAGTACACAGAGTTAAGAGGTCAAACTTGAAAATGCTGGAGGCTTGCAAATAGTTTTGTATCATCAGCCAGCGATGGAGCTTTGCTGGTGGTTGATTGTTGTCCATATTCTGTGTGGCTGGAGTTGGTTGTGTGTGGGTGTCAAAAAGATAGTGGTAAAGAGACAGCCTGAGCCTGAATTTTGAAATATTGGGAGTTTTTGTTAAAAAAAAAAAAAAAATCTATTATTATTTGCATCAGGAATGAATTTTAAAGCTCTGCTCCAAAAAGGGGGAATTAAAAGAGACATTTACTGCCATTTTTACTTGCACACAGTGTAAATGTCAGTTTTACACCATTCATGTATATCTCAGAATATACATACAGTGTGTAACAGCAACAGAGAGTAGCCTGCAGCAACAGAGGGTGAAAACGGCCTGATTTCAGCGAGTCAAGTAGGACCTCCATGTTGAATTCCATCATTCCTTTCTCCTTTGAAGTATTAACATTTTTTTACGTTGTACATCAACCCCCCCTCCTCATCCTGCTCGCACTCAGACACACGCAGCTCTCTTTTTCATTCTCATACATTCAGCGTTTTATCCCTTTAAACACTATGATCCTATTTGTCAGGTAGAGTGTGTGGTAGGTGCCGGGGAGGTTGCCGTGTAATCTTTGCTGCGGTTCTTTATCCCGTTAGGAGAGCCGAGGCGTAGGGCTCACCCAAGGTTTGGACCTGCTCATGTGGAAAGAGCGTTTGGGTGGCTCTGTCCTTTTCGCCCCTAATGCCTTGACGAGCCACCCTCCCCTTGTCCAGAGTCTCCTGATTACTGCCAGCAAGAAATTGATTTGCATGAAGGTATAGCAACATGCATAATTCAGCGATGGCAGCATTAGGTCAAAACAGTTGGGATACATCGTCTTCTCTGAGATCACAGCCTGCCAAGATGTTTTTGGTTTTTACCCTAATTTCAAAATTAAAATTCACAATTTTACGGCTCCCAAGACATAGAAAAAAAACTTTAAGAATTTCTTATTCCAGTTATTTCTGCAAGATGGCAACTGAAACGTTCCCAGCTTTAAGGTTGTCGAAATGTTCCCTCCAATTCCCACCTTAAATTGTTGAGAATTAGGAATTAAACAGTAAGTACATATTGTTAGCAAGGTCAAATCTTCATGGTTCCACAACCTTGAAGCTCAATAGAAAGCTCAGTTATTCAAATTTAGTATGGAGTTCTTTGAGTCACCCAGATTTTCCCAAGCTTTATATTAGCATATGCAAGGACCGGCCTGTGCTGCTGTTTTCTAAAGTGGATGTAAATTATAACCTCAGTATTATACAGGCTGATAGGAGATAAATCTCTGCAGTAATGCATTGCAGCGAATGGAGAATGGGGGTGTGGGGGGGGGGGTGAGCGCGTAGTAGAGGGTTTGAAGTGTGTGTGAATGTGTGTGTGTGTGTGTGTGTGTGTGTGTGTGTGTGTGAGGTACTGTACAATAGCCTGTGGCAGATGGAATACAGACTAGCAAAGCACTTGCTAATAGTCATGCTAAACTCTCTTTTCATCGGCTTTAGTTTCTCCAGATTTTCTGCTTCATTCTGGGGGGGGGGTTGGAGGGTGGGAGAGAAATTTTTGAGATGAACATGAATCAAATCAGAAAATTATAGCAGGGCAGGCGAAACGGGGTTTTGCAAGTGTGCACACATCGTTTTAAAACAAATATTAACACAGGGAGATTACTAAGTCGAAATTTGCACTTGTGCGGTCCAAAAGGCAGAGGGGCTTCAGACCTCACGAGCGGAGTGGAGATCTCTTTGGAATCCCTATGCAAACTAGGGCTTGAATAATGAGATGTATTTATGAAGGGCTGGGAAGGGGGTCCCGCTTTTGAAAGCCAGTAGGCTGGAGCCTGAATGGGATAGAAGGAGGGGGAGGAGGGTGAGGAGTGGGGGGAGTCGGACAAGGGGGAACTGGGGGTGTGTGTGCAGGGGGTACAGGGGGCCCCCAGCAGCCCAGGCCTCGGCCAGGCAGCTGTGAAAAGGGGTCCCGTCTTTTTCCCACGCCCAGCAAGACGCGAAACAGTGCCGCAGCTCGCTAGGGTCAAGTCCCATCGCTAATATATACACGCATACATAGACACGCATGCACACGCACATGCACACACACACACACACACACACACACACACACACACACACACACACACATCCAGGCAGAGATCGTGTGTAAAAGTTGTGCAAATTAACAAGCTGTCTGGGAAGCTCTGTGACATGGGGACACCTGCTATTCTCCCAGAATGCTTTGCACTCCCATCAGGGGCCACTGGGCTTGATGAGACAACAATTAGGTCATAACTTCAACTTGAACTTAAAATTCTGCTAAGGACTGAAAAGAGCCTGGATTATGATTTTTTTTTTTTTTTTTTAACCCCCCTTTGCTCTTTATGCATTTTGAAAGACTTGGCAGAGTCCGCTTTGTTCTCACTGCATTTGCAATTTGTCAAATTTTAAATATTACTACAATTATTTTTGAAATTCAATATCACAAAAAAAATGTAATATTTGATTCATTTGAAATGTTATGGTTTCGTTTTGTAAACCTTTTGGAGAAATAGTGCAATACTTCTGCAGTTTTTGTTGTGTCCATTCACTTAGTCTGTGAGGACAAACTTGGCCTTGTGCTTGACCCGAGACCCTAACTGTCAACTTGGCATTGTCTGTGTTCACACACACACACACACACACACACACACACACACACACACACACACACACACACACACACATAGAGTCACACACACACTTATTCAGGGAAACACAAAAGAAAAATTTAAACATGAAATAGAGGGAGGTTGGCAAATGATATGGCAACTACAGAGGAATGTCTTCGAGCTGAACTCTCAATGTGACCTTCTGTCCTTCCATAAATACAAAATGTGAGGAGCTCAAAGAAAACGGCAGCGTTTTATACAACATCCTGTCTCTTTTTATCACCAGTAAACTCAGTGATTTTTAACAGTAATTAGCATGAACAGAAAAGGCAAAAAAGGGGAAAAGAACATCCCACATTTACCGAGTTCATTAGCTTTGTGTCTCATTGTTCCACGTGTTGTATTGTGCTCATTTCAGTTTGTTCAGTCACGTTAAAAATCAAATCAAGCTCCTCATGAAGCTCTGTGAAATGTCGTCCATGTCAGCAGCTGCTCTTTTACCGCCTTCCCCATGAAGGTGGGGTCCCACCCATTCCTTCCCTCTATCTCTCTCTAGATACTGGCACACCAATCAAAATGGTGCAGCACTCACTTCCCTCCCCGCTCGCCTCCGTCGCTGCATCAGAGCCTCGCAGAGCGGTGTCACACTAATTCAGTTCCCCCTGCCTGCGTGAGCCCCTCGCTTTAATTCCACACTATGAAAAACACAGCGGCTATCTCTGTGAATATATTAGCAAAGCATCCTCTCTGGCTCTCGGGTACCGACTCCTTTTCTCCTCCTCGCTCCCGACCGTCCCTCCTTCTCCATCTCGTTCTCTCCTCCTCATTATCATGTTCCCTCCTATTCAGATGAGTTTCAAATAGTGAGGGGGACCCTTCTAATTAGCTCTGTAAAGATGCTTTGTTGCGGTCAGTGTGGCCACCAGTGTGTGCATTGAGAGAGGATGTGTGACAGCTAGTGTTAGCATTGAGAAAGTGTGTATGGGCCCTTAATGAGGTTTGTTAGCTGAGTGTGTATCCTGCTGTTTGAATACACCCTCGGCAGCTTTAGAAGGAACAGAGATGAAGAGAGAGAAGGAGGAGAGGAGTCTTTCAGCGTGGCAGGTTGCAGAATGCAGATGATGCATTATGCCCGGCGTGCTTTCCATTTGAACAGCAAATAAGAGGAGGAATAATGCTCTACTTGCGTGTCGTCCAGGAAAACTGTGGGAAATATACGGGGGTCACAGCGCTCCTCAGGCGTTTTCCATCCCTCCGAAATGTGCGGCGACTCCATTACATCCTCCGTGGGTTTGTTTTCAGCAGATGCTAGAGCAAGTTGAGAAACAAAAGATTCAGTTCATCATTTATGCAAAGCAAAAGAGTGTAAACCAGCTCGCTAAAGAAGAGAAGGCCCGTCAGAAATCCTATTACACAGCCTTGTTGCAGTTCTATTTTTATTTCATGGCCTAAAATTGTCAAAGGTGCTTAAATGTACAGGTGATCAACTTTGGACAGGACGAGAAAAATTACGTTAAAATGCAGACAGAATGCAGAGGGAAGGTGGTGTTTGTGGTGGAGGAACGAGGGAGATTAGAGATGGCTGGAAACAGACGAGAGCCGAAGGTGGAGGGTGGATGGGGGAAGAGAGGAAAAAAAAAATCGGTTGGGGAAATGAGGGATTGTATGGAGCCTAAGAGTCGACCTGCTGGGCCTGCCTGCTGCCTCAGAGATTGTAAACTGTCACTCAGGATGCAGACAGACAAGCAAGACAGACATCATTTGCCCATATTACCCTCTAATACTGAAACTGTCGTCCATGCAGCCCCCTCTGCTCCCCTTCTTCTTTTTTTTTTATCCGTCGCTCCATTTGCAGGCGTTTTTGTATTTTTTTCCTTTTGCCCGTGCGCATGCATGTATATGAACTCCCTAATCTATTTTCTCTATCTTCCCCCAGTCACAGCTCCTCCAATACTTTCTCCTTTCTGTTGATGAAATGAGTCAGCTTGCAGTATGCTCTCCCCTCTCATTGTTCGATGGTTCGTTGCCTCTCCATAGGAGGTAGAGAGTGTTTGGGCTCTTTCCCCTGTTTTACCAGTTTACCAGTGTAATCCTTTACACTGGCACAATGAGCTCTCACTCCAGCCACAGGATTCTATTAGGCTCCCAGAGAGACACAGGATCTCCATAAACATTTTCCAGCTACCCGGCCCCCCCACCACTGCCACCACCTATACCGCCTCAAACGCAGTCAAACTGATAGCTTCCTTTATACATTTTAAACAGAAACCTCCCTTTTTGTTTTGCCAGAGGAGATTTTACCTGTCTGGAAATGGATGTACACTTACATTACCAACGGCTTGTTAACGCTGTCAGGTTCACTCCCAAACTGACTCCCAAAACAGTGTTCCTTTACAACCGCAGAGTATATAACAAGCGACTGCGAACAAGCAAATGCTTGTTATATGGTCTTTGGAGAAACGCTAAAGATGTTTCGAAAATGCTGAAATCATTGGAGGATGGGATTCCTGCTCTCTGCTGCAAACATGATGCCATTAAAGTCTGCAGATATCCTTCATTTTGTGCACATACTGTATGTCAAATACACATTCTGGCTCTGTCTTTCACTGAAATAACAAAAGTAAGACATGCGATTTGTTATTTCATCTCCATTACATCATATTAAGGAGGAAAAGTTGTATCCAATTATAGAACTACAAAAATAAAATGCTGATGCTTGTATTAACTGTTGCTAATGTGCCACTACATGCATATTTATTGTATGAGACAGCAAACAGGGAAAGACAATGGCATATTAAGAAATTAAATGGTCAAAATCAAAAGCGAGACGCTGTAGTCTCATGGTATACATGGTATGTGCAATCAGTAATTTAAATTACACTTAGCAATGTATGTTCTTTTCTAAAACAGGCATGTGGTGTCTCAGTCACTGCTAACTGCTTCCCATGTCAGTGTGCAACAGTGTAGACAAGCTCTGATCTCACAAACTCCATATTAAGTGCTGCTTGACAGCATTTCATATATTTTCTATCATATCTGTGTCTTTAAAAAGGGCCTATTTAAACTACAGAGTTCAAGAATATAGCTGAGAAGAACAATAAAGCTTTGTCACTTTGCTGAATAATTTTAACCATTATAAATTACCTTCATAAAACAGAATGTAATTTACAGACCTTAAGTGTATTTAATATGCGCAAATGTGCTGTTTAGGCTATGGATCGACTGCTGTAGTTTTTTCTCGTCTGACGCTGATTTATTTGCAATCAAGTAAACTCATAACCAATATACGGCTGCAGCATAAAAGAAAATTTTGCTGTCGAAATTTAGAATCACAGAAACACAAATCTTCATTGAAATATTTTTGTTTATGTTTTATGTGTGCCTAATCAAGGAAAACTTCTCAGCGTTTATCCATCAGTGCTAATAGGATGTGACGTGTAACCAATCAGACAGTGATGTGGGAGGGACAGAGCTTGTCAATGGTGACTTCAGATACAGATTCAAAGCTGCATCAGACTCAAAATAGTGTGTTTTTTTGTTTATAAAATATCATTAATCCAAAAAAAATAATAACGTTTCCGATAATTGACAAGGCCAAACATCGGCCGACTCCTACACCAGGACTTTATCTAAATTAACAGACAACTTGTTCTACAGCTGCTATTTCTTCTCGACAATTATTCTACAATAAAACAACAAAACTAGTAGTTATCTTATATAAATTAAACACTATTAAATATCAGTTTTTTAGAAATATTTCTCTTTTTGTGACTGGTTCTAATGTGGTTGGTGTCTTTCGCTGTAATTGAAGCTATGAAAACTTGCTTTATGTGATTAGGAGATACGTTACTGAAGCATCTACTTTTATTTTAATTATTTAATGCACAATCATTTTCAGCTGTTATCCCTCCTAAGATGGACAATGTGCAAAACCAAGCATAAATAAACCGAGGTGAACTAAACCATTGAGTCTGATGATGGATGTCTTGTTGAGGTGGACGTATTTCTACGAACTACCCATTTAAATCTTGTGCATCTTCAATTGTGTAGGAACAACGATGCTGCTGCTTGCATTAGTGACGTCTCTCTGTTTTGTTCCTCAAGTCCAAAGCCATGGGTCACAGGGCTCGTCTCTCCCCGAGTCCTCCTTCTACCTCCCTCCTCATACACAAACATATCCCTCTATCTCCTATTCGTCTCCCCCCCTCTCCAGCCTTCCCTCTCCTCGCATCTTGATAATGCAGCTCTTTTCTTTTCTCACTGGGTGGAGGGCTGCCCTGAACCAACATTGTCCCCCTACGCTGGCTCTAGTGGGGGGGCCCTATTGTGTGTGAAGGAATGGCGAGTTAACACCCATGTCTGAACCCTCTCAATGGGAGCATTGTGTCTGAATCTTCCTCCAGCTCACCCAATCTCACCCCACGTCACTCCCCCACCCTGCCCCATCCCTGCGCAGGCCAAGCTAGGGGGCTACTCCGGTTGCTCCCCTATTATACGATGAAAACACGCACATAACAGCGAAGTCACTAACAAACCATCCCATAACTGACCTTGGCCGTTTTAACCCGCTACTTTCTGTGTGTTATTCTAGTGAAGCACGCTGAGCTGAATGTGTCTTTGTTGCTGCGTTTGACAGAAATTGGGGCCACTGGGTGTTTGGTTGCTGAAGGAGGCCCCTGCAATTCATTTTTTCCTTATAAGAGAACAAAGAAACACATAGAGGGCTATATCGTATTAGCATGATAACAGATTTCAGCATACTTTCAGGGTGCCTCGCAGTAAAGGAATCCGTTTACATCACATTGTTCATCTGGAGAATATTTGCGGGTTTTGTTTAATCATTCTAACCTGACATATTTAGATTTTCTGGACAAGATTTTTAAAATATGAACAGAAATAGATGCTTCTGTGTTTCATACAGTATGTCGAGCATTTTTATTTGTTTCTGTATAGCAGCGAGAGCCTTGGGGCAGGTTACAAAAGACCAAGTTGGCGTTTTCTTCCCACATATTTTTAATCAAAGTGTTAGTGTTTACATTTGCATTTGCATTGAGCAGAGGGATGCTGAATGCCAAAGGTGAGATTTTGAAAAACACTCTCTATTTTCCCTTTTTTCAGATGGAAACAAGGGTGGGTGGTTGGAAGGCTGAATAAAGGCTGGTAGATGACTGAACTCAGAGACCCGGCACAGCTCATCATCATTGCCATGGGCTCTCATCTTCTGCCTCTTCCTCCTGTGGCTCGTACCTCCATCCAGGGGTCCAGCAGAGCCAGCGAAGCCCAGGCGGGGAGCTAGTGAGTGGGCTGGGAAGGATGGAGAAGGTCCCCAAAGGCTAGAATCACCTCTGGAGCTACCGGCATGCAGGAGAAATCAATATGAAACACAGAACCTTCACAGCTCTGAGTGGGGTTTCCTGTGTTTTAAGTGTGTGGCCTAGGGGCCCGCAGACCTCCAAAGGACAGGCCCTGCGTGGCTCTCTCAGCTGCAGTCCTGGCTCCTCAGACTGGACCTCAGTCCGGATCTCCACTGGCTGTGTGTGGTTCTGCTGAAGGGGATTTCTCCCCAAATAATACCCAATACCCAGATTGTTGAAAGACTGCCAAGAGGGATCCTCCTTTCTCTTGATTTTTTTTTCTCCATCATCAGATTGACATACCCCCCTCCACCCCACCTTCTGCCTCCGGCTGTTTAAAAACCAGTTTGGGAGTTCTGCTTTTGACTCACTCTCCATCCTAAGCTCACCCGTTGTTTATTCCCCAACTAGTTTTTACATTTGACAAAGAGACAGTGCGATCTTTATTTTCTCTTCCGCTCTTGGCTTGCCGTTACTATGGTGAGCTGTAGACACGTGTCTGTTCAAACCAGAAATACTGGCACACGAAGTATGAACCTCTTTTTTTTCCCTCCACGATGCCTATTATTATTATTCAATTTCAGACTGTTTTTTTAAAAAAAACAACTGACTGACTGAACAGTAAAGAGGGCTGAAGATCACAGAGCAGACAGACCTTGTAGTGGAGATGGTAAAATGGCAAGTATCTCTCTTTAGCACTCCACATTTTCCACTCTGTGAACAAGTCTGAATGTGCTCTCATTACCTCATGTACTGCCTAAAATAGCCTCTGTGTGTGTGTGCGAGAGAGAGACGGTAAGTTGGCACCCTGTGAGGATGATTTAGGATGATGAGCACAGCTGTGAAAGGTGTTTCGTCAACTCTGAGAAATGTTTGGAGTTAATTTAATATTTTTCATCATAAGATGTCACTCAAATCTGAACATTTTGATTCATAGGGGACGACTACACTGCTCTATATTCCTATTATCTGCATGAGTGTGAATGGATGGTATGTGCTTGGCCTTGAGAGTGTTTGAGCAGCAGCAGCAGCAGCATCGTGCACCCACAGCTCCCAAACTGCTGTCGTCGTCACAGCAATGCAGCGCGGTTGTTTCCATCCAGATGGGCACAGCTTCAGACAAAATGGCCGCCAGTCTTTCCCCTCTGCCAAAGATGGCGAGTGCATCTCTCTTGTCTGCCATCTGTGCATCCGTTAGCTGTTGTCGAATGCAAATCGAAGCTAATTGCATTTGCATAACCTCCAACCATCGTCTGGTTGGCATGTGCTGATAATTGAGCCTTACGAGGGCGGCGTGGTGGCGAACAAAAGTGGGAGTGAAGTGATGTTTTAAAGCGCGTTCAGTGTCGTTTGGGTGTTTTTTCCTCTCGGGGATGCAAGTATTCGCACCCCGAAATGTGTTTGATAGGTGTTCAGCGCATGTGAGATCAAGAGTGTAGACATATACTGGGCCATATGGCGCGTATGTTTGCATGTGATTCGCCCGCATGCAAATGTGACACTGTACAAAAGATTAAGCCGAGGCTTTGTTTAATCAGATAGCGCTCTGTCACGCATGCACACTCACAGTTTTTTTTTTTTTTTTAACACGCGGACATACATAATGCACAGATGAAAGCATTAAGCAAACAGAGCAGCTCAGACACGCACATGGATTCTAATTAAGAAGGGATCCATAGGCCCAACAAACTCCAGACAGACAGACCATAATAGTCTCATTTTCATGCACATGGGTGTCTGGTTACCATGGCACTGAACAAATCGTGGGGTGACTGATTTTGCCAGAAAAGAGCTGCACATGAAACATATAAATAGGCAGCAGCACAAAAATTGCTGCCTGAAGACCAGCTGAATTGCAGCTTTGAAGTACATCAACGCTATTTCCCAAAGAACACACCAGTTAGGGGGAAATAAGAGACGAATCAAGCGCTTCACATCTATCCGAGACGTCGAAAAAAAGCGCCTTTCACGAAATGAAAAAAAATATTGAACAAGCCTGATCTCATAACTTTGCATAATAACATCCAGGGCTGCTTTTGTAGTCGGAGGATTGAGGCGCTGTGTAAATTAATATGTCACGTTTTCTGCATTATGGCAGAGCGTCGCTTTTTGTGGTCGCATTTGATTGAGCGGGTCTTGTGTTTTTTTTTTTTTCTTGTTGTTGTTGGGGTGGGAGTGGGTGGGTGGGTGGGGTGTTAATTCATGCGACCGCTGAGCAACAATGCAGCGATCGTATTTGCATTTGCCCATCAAGGCAGCTGCTGGGCTGTACAGTTAGCTCTACTGTGGGCAGCAAAATGGCGGTCACGCGAATCATAGGGTTTGTCTGCTGGTCGTGGGAGCCGAGGAGACGAGGGGGGCAGGGGGAGGGGGGGCGGTGGGATTTTGGGGTGTCTGGTTTGAGAGAGGGAGAAGACACAGAGAGAGAGGGTTGTGGGATCTAGACTGTGGGGTGGTGGGGGGAAGATGGAGTAGGGGGTGTAAGTGGAGAGGTTATTATTTGAGGAGGGGGGCGTCTGGCTTTAGGAGGGACCATTAATGAGGGACTGGAGGGTTGGTGGTGGAGGTGGAGGTGGAGGGGGGGTTAGTTTGTCTGCATTTGCGAACATGTGTCTGTGTCTCGGTCATTTGCATACGGCGATGAGGGCGTCCATATGCTGCGCAGTGAGGCGAATTCAGCCACAGCGTTTTGCACGCCTCTGGACAAAAATGTGCAGAGTGTTGCAGCCGTCCATGTCCTGACGGTCACATTATCTGTAGGAGAGCAGGAACACGCTCCAACCCCTTTCTCACAATAACACTTAAACACTCCTACTATACAGTGAGCCTCGTGTCGGTCGCATCACTGTTTCTGTCCGTTACACCGGCCAATGAGGGTTTGTGGAGTCGCGTTCGGCCAATGGCGAACAATAAAGAATCAGGAAGAGGAAGGAAAGGCAAAGGGGAGTCATGGGTTTACCCTTGATGTGCCGGAGGAAAGGGAATCAACATAACAGCCTTAGCGGAGATTGAAATGAAGAAGAAAGAAAAGGATAGTGGGAACAATGTGAGAGCTGTGATAAAGCGCATGTGTTGGACGGCGGCACACAAAATAAAGTGTTTGTTCGAGACGAGACTGAACGCTATGTCACATGTTCTTTGTGTGCCAGTCAGACATGGGATTAAAGAACACTTATATATCAATTTGAAGGGGGTGGAGAGAAAGAAAAGCCTCCCCTTTGCATTGAGTCATGAAGACGGAGTGGTCGCCATGACTCCCAAAAAAGTCAGACAGCCAGACACAGATACAAAGCAGATCTCCATAATTTCCCGTATGAATAAAGTGCTGATCGTCTCCTGTCCTGGAGGTCCGAGCTCGGAGCGTGGGAATCCACGGAGAACATATGCAGAACAGTCGGGCGCTGGCGAGACAGCACCGCTAGCATGAATACTGTTGTAGCAGGTGAAAGAGGACCCTAGAGTTCAGGGGTCAAGGCCAGTGGAGGGGTTGTCTGGTTCATGAGTGTGTGTGTGTGTGTGTGTGTGTGTGTGTGTGTGTGTGTGTGTGTGTGTGTGTCTAGGGCCTCTCTGGTTGTCGTCTGGGTCTTGTAGGATGCAAATGAAGTTGCCGGGCTGTTTGATAAGCACCGCTGTCTATTATTAGCTCAGTCTGGTTGCTCAGAGAGGACAAGTCTGGGTGTAGAACTTGGACAAGAGCTCCTTCATCATCTTGTAGTCGCAGTGGAGTAGCAGACAAGCAGAAAGACAGGCAGCCTAAAGTCAGACCTCCCCTGCTGAAAGTGTGATTGTGTTGTCTGGAAGCCTTTTCTCCCCACATCTCTGCTTTCTGTGACATTTCCTCTCTGAATGACACGTTGGTCTCAGGCTTTCCAGTGTGGTGCCTGTCTTTGTTTCTCGCTGATTGACGGCAGCTTTGTACCAAGACTCCACATTTCATGGAGGAAATCGTCAAGAGTGCACCAGTTTAGACGCTGGATTTACACCATTTTCTTACAGCTCTTTCATCTTAAAGGAGGAGGATGGTGATGCTCTGAGTGTCAACAAAAAGTCAATATAAAAAAAGAATCTCTGGTTTCTCTTCTTTTAGTGTTACGTTAACAGTGGCACTGAGAGCGTTTTTGTCATTGAAAGAGCTAAAATTAAAAGTCACACATATGCTTCAGATGAAGATGGAAGAAATTATATTTCTTTCAGCTTTTTCAGAAATAATTTGAACATAAAAAAGATTCCAATTAACATCACTAATCTTTTGAAAGAAAACATTCTTCTTGTCTTCTGTTTCTGAAATTTCAGTTTTGTATTGTGACCTAAAGAAATATTTAAAAACAGTAAATCTACGTCAGGCTGAATTTGATGAATTACAATATTTATAGCATTAATTTTAATTAATCTTTGTAATAAATTTTTACTGTATTTTCAAAACCTACAGTGTCTTATTCCTTGGTTCTACTACTGTCCAATTTTTTTAGAAACACTGTGTGAGATGTTAACAACAAAGATAAGCACTGCATTTAAAAAAAAGTCTTTCTCACATACACTGCTCTGCTACTATAAATCCTTATTAAAATGATAATTGCAGCTGAAAATAGTCTTCAACTAATGCTCTATTAGGCACTGTTTGAACAACATTTGCGAAAAACCACAGTGACTAGCCAGTAATTTAAAATGAAGCTATGTATTTGTGAATAATTTCTAGTGTAATTGTATCCACTTGATCCTGAGCAGTATTTTGCGTGCGAAAGATTAATTTTTTTTCCTGATGTAAAGCGGTGCATGCGTAAAGGTGCATTACATATGGTATCCCTTTAAGGGAGGCAGCATTACCTCATCAGGAGCTGTGTAAAGGAAGGAAGTGAGTGAATGGGTGAAGGAGCGCAGTGCTAACTCTCTCCACTCCTTTATGCTGGTGGTTCCAGGCTTCATTAGCTCTACAGAAAGGGACAGCTCCCTCCCAGTCCCCTCAATAGACCCATAGACCTGTCTCTGGCCCAGGATCGGGCTCAGCGGGAGGGTGTGTGTGTGTGTGTGTGTGTGTTTCTGAACCATTGACACACCGCTCATAGTTTCTCACTCATGCCTAAAGGAAGCCTGGCATTGACACTTTTTTAAGACTCACATCTCTCTCTTTGTCCCTCATTCTCTTGTTTTCTCTCACATGCGTTCCATTATTCTCCATTTCACTATTTTTCCTCTTGAAGTCGCTTTATCCGTCTCTGCCTCAGATGTCTCACAAAACTGAACATTCAGTAAGCAGCCATATGATGTACAGGATTCAAACTATTTCTTTTCAAACTTCTTTTAGTTTCAATTTAGTTCAATTAGTGTGGCCATATAGATGTACAGTATTTCTGAGCATTATAAGAATATAACTGAGACTGACAGATTAATTGTGATACTGAGTATCTGTATAGAAACAGAGAAAATGGAAACATTAATTATAAACATAGATCATGTTATATGTAAGATGTAAAACTAAAACAGAGGACAAACCGGGCTGTATGTGTGTGTTTGGGTGGATTAATCATTGTCTCTTAGATTGAGGCAGACATGTAAAGTCCTGCTAAAACACAGCTGACTTAATGCTAACTTTTTGGATTGACTTTCGAACTCTCCATAATAATGACTCTTTATGAAGCCTGTGCCTTTGAAAAAAGATTAATCTATGTAGAATGCCTTTACAGATGAATGCCTAAATCAGTATTTAAACTACACACAACATGATATGCTCACCTTATATTGTTCAAAAACCTAAAAACATAGTGAGACTTCTATTATTTACAGTAGTGAGATTCTCCTATTTTTTCATAAACGTATTTTATATCAGGAGACTTACTCATACATTTGTTGGCGACCTGATGGCCAAGTGGTGAGGGTTCAAACCACACGGACTGAAATTCCCCCAACAGCTGAGTCCTCGGTTTGACTTCTGTCCAGCTGGACCTTTGCTGCGTGTCATTCCCCTGCTCTCTTTCCCACATTCCCTCTCCATCACTGCTGCATCTACCAAAATAAAAGCAAAATACCCAAAATAATCATCTTCAACAAGCAAAAAAAAAATGAATACCTCTCTTTACTGACCAGATTTGATTCTAATTCAAGCAATTTTCTTCATTTCAGGCACTACTTTACAGGCTAGGACTAGCTTGAGTACCACGTTTGAGAGACATGATGCCTAAAAGCACTTTATAAAAAATAAAAAAAAGCTTACAATCAGCTGAGATGATGGCAG
Organism: Amphiprion ocellaris; assembly: GCF_022539595.1. Classification (NCBI taxonomy): domain Eukaryota; kingdom Metazoa; phylum Chordata; class Actinopteri; family Pomacentridae; genus Amphiprion; species Amphiprion ocellaris. The sequence goes on along the minus strand of NC_072775.1, from coordinate 14,638,992 downwards.
GCTTCTATCCTTTTAAACCTTTGCCATGGCACCTTTGATTCCCATCAGGCGGCGTTCGCGGGCAGCTATTCAGGGTCCTCGTCTAGTGAGAGGGAGGAGACACATATATATATAATATATAGGCAAACGTGCTGGACGGTGGTGGGATAGAAGAGGTGATTAGCATGGGCAGCCGCCATCGCTGCTTCTTCTTCTCATTGCTGCCGTGCTGCATTAATGAACCCAGTGGACGATCTGCAACACACAGACATAGTATAGAATAAAACACACTAAATGTCCCCCTTTTATTTAGATCACTCACAACTAAGCACATGTGATTCATTTGTTCAGTGAAATCCTTGTATTTTTACCATTCAGTGAACTCAAGTCTAACTGTAAGATAACTCGTGTGGAAGTTTAGCATGACTGCCGGTGATTAGTTATTCTTTAATTATTGATTTCCAGTCGACTTCGGGTCACGTCTCTGGGGGTTCTAAACTCGAGTGAAAGTAGAGTGAGGAAAACTTTGTTATACCCTGAGAGAAATGCAAACTTTGACTCCGAAATAGAAGAGAGAGAGAGAGAGGAATGAGAGTACAACACTGTGGCCTGGTTTGTGGTTCCAGAGGGAGAGAGACACTTTCGCATTTCCCCTGCAAAACGAGATAGGATGAGCTCTTTCAACACACACACACACACACACAAATACCCTCACATATACACACACGCATATACATACACATTTGCACACACACACACACACACACCTTGTTCCCTCCTTCTAAGTGAACCAGGACTGGAGTCGTGCAGCTTTGTTGTTGAGGCAGCAGGAAACGTATTGCCCCAGATTTAAAGCAAACCTCCTCCATAGATGCAGCCCTTAACTGTTAACACACTTCAAAAGAATCGAACTGTTTTAATTTAATCACAGCTTCTTTTTTTTCTTCATCATTTCTCAGTTTTGAGCAATATCCAGAAAAGTGCATGTGTGTGTACGTGTTCTTGCGCATAACAGACAGCCTGACCTCTGACCTCGTCCTGCTGAGAAGCTTTCATTCCCATAGGCCGAGGCTGCGTGCGCACACACACACACACACACACACACACACACACACACACACACACACACACACACACACACACACACACACACACACACACACACACACACACACACACACACACACACACACACACACACACACACACACACACACACACACACACACACACTGTTGGCTCTATTGGTATAGCTGTCGCTCGGCCACCCATTCAGGGCTCAGTCACGGCCACTTAGAGCGCAGCAGACTCAGGGATTCAGACGAGCTGTGATCCAATGACATGTATTTATAATGAGGGGGCTGCAGGGACGTCTTTGTTGGACGGACACAATGTCAGAATAAGGGTGTGTGTGTGTGTGGTGGGGGAGGAGGGGGCAAATACAGAAGGAACGGGGGAGAGTCCCGTAGACACCCCTGCACATATACACCCTTCTCATGGGCACATATTCAGGCTTTTTCTGTGTCTTTTTACACCTCCTGTACTTTATCAACTCTGTCTCACACACACGCTTCTTGCGTTTTGCCTGCTTAATGTGTGGGAAAAGATTTACTTGTTTCCCGTGAGATTATCACGTACAGATTGACTTGTAGGAGAGGTGGACAATTACGTGAACAGTGTGTTGGAGAAGTTGGAAAAGTGAAGTGTCAGTGACCGTTTTTACGTACTTCAGCTCAAGTTTAGTCTCAAAGAAAATCTTTAAAGGCAAGTCCAAGTTTAGTTGGAAGTGTTGATGAGCATTTTCTTGTCAAACCTGGTAATTTCGGTCTTAATAACCCAACCGTTAATATATATTACAGAGGACAGGCAGCTGATGTGTTATATTTTACCCTGTTTTGCAGGTTTTATTGGTGAAAACCTGCTGAGCTTCACAACAGTCCACATAAAATCTCAAGTATCTGACCAAATTTTGCTAAACAGAACTGTTCTCCAGCGCTTTAAGCTTTACTCAGCTGTCTGAGGTTATTTTTAGTTTCCTCATATACAGTCATGTGACTTATAGACTACCATAGGGGCCATCTGGTGTTATTTTTTTCCACAAAGATATTAAAACTCCTGTAGTTATTTTAAGATTATAAGAGAAGGGAATCAGAAAAGACAGGAAGCAGAGAAGGAATCATATTTTAAGATACGCTGTGACTGGAAATAGTAAATCCACCTCTTGTGTCTGTGTGTCTTCCTTGAGCTCATATTCCTATTTTTGTCTCCTCATTGTTGCATCATTTTTAGGATCACAGCAATCCTCCTTCACTCCTGCTTTTATTGAAATCAAAACTTGTGTATTTCGCGTCATATTGCAGTCTTTACAAGTGTGTTTCTGTGCGTGTGGTTAGTGGAGACAGGATTGTAGGCTCCCCTCTGCATACATTAGCTGGTTGTTGGGACAGTGTGGGCAGCAGAGGAGCCCTGGAGAGCCCTACAGGCCACAGGAAGGCCCCTCATAATTGCCCAATATCTGAAACCCTGCATCCACCCAGGGACCGGAGTCTAGCTCTGATCTCTTCAATCATAACTACCCACTTCCTCCTCCTCACAACCCACACACACCTTGAATTTTTTATTTTTTTTTATACTGCCCATCAGGCTGCGCTGTTGGAGCAGCAGCAGAAATAAGACATTTCAAATCTATCAACCTGAAGTGATTGTAGGTTTTATGGAGGGTTTTGCTGAATAATTTAAATGTGCAAAGGGTCTGTCCTCTTGTCGCTGCTTTTCATTTATGGTCAGGATTAAAGTCTGGACAAATTAGGATTAGCTCCCTTCTCTCTTCTCTAGTCAGCTCCTTATCTTGCTCAGTCATGACGGTGCAAAACCAGACAGCAGAACCGTGTGTGTGTGTGTGTGTGTGTGTGTGTGTGTGTGTAATTGTGGGGTTCCCTGCAGACTGTGTGTCCTCCTGATGCTCCAGACTTCAAGGGTCAGAGGTGAAGGAGTGCAGACTCAAACACAGACAGATATTGGTAGTCATGAAGAGGGAGTCCCTTCTGTATTCCTCACTGACACCTAAAAGATAAAAAAAATTAATAATTGGACTCTAAATCTGCTGCGTCAGTCCTGTGAGTCGCATCTCAGGAAATCTCACTGTCCTCAATGATTCAGACTGTGAAAAATATGACAATTTCACTCTGTCTCTTTTTTGTGCATCGCTAATTTCCCCTGTCTTCTTGTCTTCTTGCAGATTGATGGCGTTGTGGAAAAAATCCCTGATTGGCTGCGTTTGACTCAAAAACTGGAACAACTGAAGCATTTTGTGTGGATTTTCTGCTGTGCATTTAAACCTCTGCTACAAAGACTTTGTTATGTAGAGGTTTACAATCCAACATTCAACAACGGTGTCACTGAATTGTAATATTAGATATTAATATATATATTTCCACCAGTTGTGCCTTGAGATGTGTCAATAAATATATTAAAATATGTCACAATTTAAGTAAATCTTGTGTTTTGTTTTTCAAAAGAAATTAGTGTTTGAATGCATTTTACAGTAATTGCAAAATCCACATTTTCAGGTTTCACTGCTGTATTAGTTTTTTGGGTTGAGTGAGGAAAACATTTTTTTTCAGAGTCATTTTTAGAGTTGTTTCTTAACTGAAAAGTCAGACCAATCACAGCACACTCTGTCTAGATGTCAGTGCTGAGTCACTTTAAAAACACCCTGAGGTCTTTCTGCACTGTTCATTCCTAAACTTACCTCTTTGTCATGTGTGTTAATGAGGTGGACAGAATATTAGAAATACTTTTAAATGTAATGCAGTCCAGTTATTATGACCGCAACGATAATCATCAAGTAAAATCATCACCTTTGTGACCACAAAAACTAGAAACATAGAAGCTTCATAATAGCAGAATTTCTGGCAGAGCTCTTTGTAGATTTCACAGGTGTACCTAATAAAGTGGTGTATATATGTGGTCAGTGAAGTGAACAAACATTTTGACCACTATTTTCTCTAGTAAATAAAAAAAAGTATGATTTTCTAAAATATATAATAATGCTGCAATATAATGACACAATGCTGTCACATTTCTAGCTACAGCCGCAAAAAAAGCTTATTAATGCATTTTAAGATGTGCAGTTTACAGGAGTTTGCTTTATTAAATTCAATTAATTCAAGCCCACTTTTTAAATTAACTTTAACACCAACAGTTACAGTCACTGTTGCAAAAAGAAATAAGAAATAGTAAGGAATTTTAGAGCTTTTTAAAAATTTGCTTTCCATTTTCCCCCCCAAAAACTTTCAGACTTTTGTTAGAACGGTTTTGATAAAATAGAATTTATTATTAATATTGTTTTAAAAATGTGTTTGTTATTCTTTTTTCTGTTTTGGTGGAGAGAAACAGACATCTTACACTAAACTAAAATATCACCAAATGGAAATTATAATTGCTGATTATTTCACAGGCCTGCAGCTAACTGAGTTACTGTACGGGCTCCGTAATTAACCCTGATCCAAGGACAAATACTGAATTGCCTTTTAGGGCAAAACGGCAACAAAAAGGCTCCTATATTTGTGCTTTTAGATGTGATTGAAAAAAAACAAAAACAAATGTAGAATTCCTCTCAACTTCAGGAGCAAATTTAGGCCGACATTAAACTGTGCACAGGCCCAGAGTACAGTAGGTGGATGGGATGATTAAGGATTTTAAATTTGTTAGGTAATTAAACGAAAAAAATCGGAAGAAAAAGAAGAGACAATCTGGTTCAGAATCAAATAACATGGCTTTCTGGCATTTAGCTCCGTGACACCATTAAATAAAAACAGCCTACTATTAATAATATCCCCCAGAATAGCACATGTATTTTTCATCAGCCATAAGTAGGTTAATGCAGTATTTTAAATCTATTTCCACTGGGTTTTGCATTAAAATAAAAACTGTTTAAAAAGGGAAATTCATTTACAAGGAGGGAAATAATTAAAATGGAAGAAATGGTTCTTTTGCTCCTTTTATTTCAGAGAGAGAGAGAGAGAGAGAGAGAGAGACTGTGGGAGCAACCGTCATCTGAATAAATGCAAATTGGCTCTGCCTCCATCCGGCATCATGCCAAGTATCTATAGCAACCACATCCTCTGACAGCCTCCATCCATCCCTCCCTCCTTCACTCTCTAATTAGTCCTCTATCTTCCCTATAGCTGCTTTCTTCTGCTGCTTTTTTTCTTCTTCCAAAAAAAAAACCTCTGCACAAAGAGGCTGGTTCGGTTGAAGAAGAAAACCTCGGACTAAACGGAATATTCTGATTAACAAAGACGCTGAATGAACAGAAACGCCTTATAAAAAAATCTCTTGAAATAAAATGGGGGTTTATTTCCTTTCTACAAACCCTTACACACATCTACATCTTACCTTGCACGTCGTCAGTATTTTAATAATTTCCGTCATTTTAATCAGTCCGGGTTGAGTGTTACGGTGCTCGGTTATTCTTGTGTTGCGTTCACGGTCAAGTTCACGGCGGCTGCTCGGCCTCGGGCTCATCAGCAGCAGCAGCGGCGGAGGCGGCTCCATCTGACCCAGCTCACCTCCCCGCCTGCAGCCCCGGGAGCCGGGCTGCACCGCCACCTGCCGGCCAGAGGCAGGGACTGCAGTCGGAGGAGGTTCGTGGGGATGGAGCCCCCTCTAGTGTCGCTGTGAGCTCATTACACAACACGTGTCCCCCGAGTAAACAAAGACGCCTCTTGTATGGGATGCCAAAAGTGACGCAAAAACAAACCAACACCCAAACAAATAAATAAGCGCAGTTAGCGGAGAAGAAATGGAACTTTAGGCCAACGTAATATATTTTTAAATGCACTAATTTTGCTCATAATTGATGCATGTATGATCACACATTTATTTATTTATTCAAGAATATATATTTGTTTTTATCATATGTTCATGGCAACATTAATTTGCCTTTATTTACATTGTTTTCAACACTTTTCTTATTTTCAGTGATTTGTTATTTGTTAATAAGCTTAATTATTGTCCTTCTAACAATGAGAAATGTGGACATTAATTCAATAATTTGCTTCAAACAATATTTTACACTACATATAACAAATAAATATGCTTTTGTATTTCCCTCTTGCTAGGTTTTAAGATGTGTACAAATGCTCTGATTTAAATCACATTTTTGATGTGTTATGCTTGTGTTGAAACAAGCCTTTCACATACATACAAAATAAATAATAAAAAGATTAATTACCTGTTCAGACGAGGCCTCAAAATGGTATCTGCACATCTTCCCGCAATCGAAAAAGACAGAATCTGCAAATATACAAACATGTTTCATTAAAAAGAAAAAAGATAAAACAAGTTCCTGGCTACAAGTGGTCAATTATTTTTTTTTCAATAATATGCCCCTTGTGGAATATTTTTTTTACCAAAAAGCTACCTGATGAATAGCAATAAATATTTTTGGTAGAAAGAAAAGCATCTGCAAAGGGCTGCAACATCATTTTATAATTATTATACACCCACTTGTACCTAAAAATAATACATTTGAATGCTATATTTCAAATGTGACTGTTTTCCATCATGCAATGACACTAAGATTATTGACTGAAAGTACCAATATTGAAAAAGAAAAGTGGCTTATCCAACTCTGATTTACAATTTATTATTTGGATTTGCATTTGACTACTTAAATTACAGTCATTATTTCAGGAATTATATACATTTGATATTTTTTAAGGTTAACATTTTATAAAATCCTTTCTTCCACCTGAAATACCGCTTAGTACCAGCAGAGGTACTCATAGCTCCATTTGAGAAATACTCACCATTAGTGTGGAATACAGGCTTCAAGTTTCCACCATACACGGATGTGGGTTGCCTGTTGGAGCAGGTACTCACCTCACTCAGCATTTCTATCATTTTTTCAATTTTTGAACGCATGTCTGTCCAGAAACATCAATATCCAAGTAAAACATTAATGATCAAAACCCCATTTTGATTCCAAACACAAGCTTAACTCCACAGGCTCAAACAGGCATCATTCAAGAGACCAGTGACAATAAAACACAAGTCGATCTGTTATCAACATCCAGTTTTATTTGAGAATTCGATATTTCAGAACTTTCCTACAGATACACCATCATCACTACAGACTGGACACAGGGTGTGGTTATTAGTAGGTACGTTTACATTCAGTTGGCACAAATCACCAGGATTTACAAAACAGATGCTGCACTGGAACAAAACCATACGAGATGATCTGTTGCAACACACAAATACAGTAGAATTGTATGTCTGTATGTCTGCGTACCCACAAAAAGAGGGTTTAAACTGTTACATTAGATTTAACAAGAGGAAACAAAGTCACAACTTGCACCAGTTAGTTGTTGTAGTGTTTCACTATTTCTTCTCATTAAGCCACTGTCATCAAATATTATTTTAGTCTGTAACTAACAAAAAATAAAACGTTTTGGCATTTAATGATTGTCTGGGAGTCTCCCCAAGTCCTACAGACTCTCCCTGTTAAAGTGTGCTGCACTGATCTAACTCCTTTAATCTAAAGATAGATCGCAGCAAGATAATTATCTTTACGTTCTTCCAATTGAAATCAGGGCACACACAAAAAAAAAAAAAAAACTGTAAATGTGCTGTCAAATTGTTCCTACATTCCTCTACATTAGTTCTAAACTTGTTGGAATGAATTGGGAACTAAGAATCACATTTGTCACCGTAGACAGCGATATTCTGCAAGGCAGTTTTAAGTTTTACAAAATTCACATACAAAAACTGGACCTGAAGTGATACATTCGGTCACTGAGTCTAACAATCATCTAACTTTCAAACCTTGTGCTGCCTCTTAAATACTCATAACCTTAAGACTGAAGCAAGGATAGAAAATGGAAGCAACCTTCAAAAAGGTTAGTAGAAGTAGCTCAGTCATAGTAAAAATGTTACTATTCCTTTACTAGGCACTTAAAAGTCAGCAACCACCCTTCGCTCAGCTATCAGTTACTGTGTACTTTCAACCAAGCAGCACTGTTGCACACTCAGACAGAATATGTGCTGGTTACAGACCAAGCTGTCATTGAGCTAAATCTCCCTCCTGCTACCTAAGGCAAGGGGTAAAGATAACTAGCTGATATTAAAAGATTAAATTTGCATCTGCCTGCAGCTGATTGAACTGATGTGTGACCACCGCAAACATCACCCTCGGAGCGCCACGGAGCTTCCTCACTTCAAGCCTCTCTGCTGGAACCAGAACGCTACATTTATCCTGCTTGAAGACAATCACAATATCCATGAGCATTGAGAAGATGTGGATGAAGACGATGGTTTGAGAAGGGCAGGTTAGTGGACACTTCATCGATTAGGGCTGAAGTGATGAAACTCATTGAACGACGTGACAGTTTGTGATTTAAACCACAACTTCAGCTCATTTGTGACTGCTTCTTTGCAACATTTAACATTTGAAAGGTGACTGTAGAAAATGCAAGGTGTCACAAAAAAAAAAAAAATCTGATGTTCATGCAGAAACTCATGTTAGCATGAAAAATGATCTGCCTTAGTAGTGAAACAATCATTGGATCAATCAGTCGGTGAACTGAAAAAATTAAGTTCCAACCTACTTACTGTAGAAGATTCACAAATTCCAAGAGTTTCTTTTTCTGTCTAATAATATCTCTAAACAATATTGTGGTGAGGTCGTCTGCCGGTCACAACACTTATCAACATCAAGATCAAGTTCTGGCATCTGTTAAATGGAGGTTTGTCTTGCGATTATTCAAAAATTCAAACATTAATCACTAATAAATAATCATTTGTGAAACCCTAATTGAAAGCTAAAAATTAAAATCATGTTTTCTAATTCCCTGTTGAGTTTCGTTAGGCTTTTCTCTGGTATAGACGACACTTTCTGCCCTCTGCCCCACTTGGCTCCAGCTGCTGGCTCAGCTCAGCCATCCTGCCTCGGCATGTGTGGTCTAAGTATAGAAACTATTGACACTCTAAAACCTGCATCAATCCTGTCAAAATGTTAATCTGTCTCACATACAGCCAAAGCCCTAAAGTCCCATTTTTTGCTATCACTCCACATAACACACCGATACGCGACAACTACATGAACATAATATTTTGTGCTGAGGTAAAAATACTGAGAATGAAAAAAATGCTCTAAATTATGCCGGTAACAGAACTCGAATGATCTCTTTACTACATGTTTGCATAAATCCAGTCGAGTCAGTCCGTTAGCAAATACTGCTACAGGTCTACACTGTGAGTTTTAAAGTTATTTTAATAACACGTCACAGTCTGAACTAGTGTCTTGTCAAGTTTTCAAACAATACAGGCTTGAATGGCAAAGCACGCAGCTGTCACACCGACAGCAAATGGAAGACAACATTTGTACACTGTGTGTACTCCGTGTGTGTCCAACACAAGTAACAAACACATGAGGGTGATGACATTATGCCTCCAAAATATACTGCAATCCAAAACAATGTCACGAAAATAAATAAAATCACCAAATATTTAAAGAAACACCTCTCACACAGCGTCAGCAACAATGGGTCATTGTAAACTTCACAAAGGTGGTTTAGTGAGGGCTGCTGTTTTGGATTACATTAGACAGTGCAGGTGTTTATACTAATCTGTTATTTCAGAGTACAAGATCTAACATTTGGAGAATTATTTATCAAATTCTTTGATGCGCTTTACTTAGGACTGCAGGTCAAAAAGAGGTTAAACTGGAGTAAAATCTGCATTGATATTTCAGACAACAAAACTGTCGATCACAATTAACACTTTCATAAACCCAATGATATGATCACAGTGAAAACAAACATAAATCAATATGGGCACTCTTCATATCTGTTGGCACTGGCATAAATTATAGCTCATCTGTCTGCTGCCATGGCGAAAGTATTAATAAAGTTGTGAATTCAATCCTCAAGAGTATCGCGTAAGGATACTGGACTCATAGAGGCTGTAATCTATTAATCTAATCTACTAATCTACCTCCAGCAGCTCCAAGCTGCTATAAACCTCTGTGATGGGAAACACTGTGCTAAAGTCTTACTTAAACATACTAATATCATATAATCTGCAGCTAGCAGATCATAACCTTTGGTGTAATTTCTAAAAACAAGCTCTGAACAAGACAAATCTCAAAGGGGGCATATTTCGCTCTTAATAAATCAAATGATTCTTAAAATTCAATAGCAAATGAGTGAAACCCTGCATTGCATTGGAAAGTGTCTGTTTTCAGCAAACACACATGTAAGCTGGGAGACCTGTGTGTGTGAGTCTCTAAGCTCTGATTGATAAATGCCTTTAGAGGCCTGAAGGGTGTAACACGAAGTAAGTGTTCCTCTTCAGAGTCAGTGTACACTCATACAAACAGTTCATATAACACGTCACATTAGAATGGAGAAATGTATTAATTGAAATGTGATGCTGTATAAGTGCATTTAGGTCTGGTACTGTCCGATAGTAAAGGATACGGTTAAATCATTTAAGTTTTTGGCCAAATTAAAATGAAATGAATGTTACTGGCTATTCTCTGTGATAGATACCAACAGATTCATCAATTTTCTAATCTGTGTTCTACTAGCTGCATCACCAGCAGTGTAAAATGGTCCAAATGAGGACCAAGTATAAAAACATATCTGTTCATTTTCTGCATCGCCAACTGAATACATGTAGAGTTCTCATGGCAGCGCAATAAACACAGTTTGCATTACTGTAACGGCGTGGCTTCATTCAGTGGGATTACTAACGTTTAGCTTAACAGGGTTGCAGATGTAATGTATTCTCTTTAGCTGAGAACCTGCACTGGATCAGGAAATGAATTGGTACCTAACTATCTCACTTCGTAATACACCCCTCTGCTTCACGAGGGTAGATGCATTACAATTTACATGTAAGCACAAAAAATCATTGATCATATTGCACTTAGATGTACAGAACAACAGGGTGTACTCTGTACCATCCCACTTGCCTCTGTTGCACACAGACAAAGCGAGAGAATAACTTAATATTACCCACGCATCCTGAGCCACTGTGCTTTTGCTTCAATCCAGCAATACATTTTCTTCACTCTCTCCCTCTTTGTTTCCCTTCAGAGGACATACGGGGATCTTGTTATCCCACTATCCCTGTTTTCTTTTCTCTGTATCTCTACTATCGGGCAGTATAGCCCATTTGATGCAGCTTCCTCAGGAGAATCTGAGTAAGGTCAAACGTGGTGAAGCTGATCCCCACCGCAATAGGTCCTTTGACCCAGTTCATACTGAGGCCTTTGTAGAGTCCACGGATAACCCCCTCCTCAGACACAATCTCCTTCATGGTGCCCAGGATGGTGCCGTACGTGTGACCTGTGACACCTGCAGTCTGCATGCGACGTCGTACCACATCCAGAGGATAAGACGCCGACTGGCCAATCAGACCTGCACAGGCTCCAAAAGCCAGACGTTCATATGAGTAGGGCTGCGGGCGGCCACTTTGCTCTACATGGAGGAGGACGGTGGAAGGTATAAGCATTTTATATAAACAACAACAATGTAGATCAATACTTAGATACACATAGATTTGCAGATTCCATATTGTGCACATTTTCAGCCAATACAGGGGTCCTCGGTTTATGGCATCATCGACCTACGGCTTTCCGTCGTTACTGGTTACTGGAACTAGTTGAGGAGTGGAGTGGACAAATACATCGTCGTGCAGTGCTATAAGGCAGTTTTGTTTACATTCTCTGGTTGTACGCCACCTTGGATTGTACTACATTTGCTAACTTTTTGTCCTTCATTAAGGCTCCCATGCGTGAGTCAGGCTCTTCTGATGGCAGTGCTTTGAAGGAAAAGAAAGTCATCTCCTTGGAAGTGAAATTAGATATAACAAAACGTTTGGAACAGGGCGAAACACCGACAAACATCGGTCAAATTGTAAAAACAGTGCAACATATTGTAGCGACCCTCTGTGATGAATGAGTGAGACTTTGTCTCGTTTTCTGGTCGTTTATTGAACCTTCACACAGGCTACTGTGGGCCATAGCCAATGCCAAAATAGCTACAAAAACCCCGTAACTTAGCTCCAGAATTAGCCGCAGTTCCCAGCTCTCTCTCACTCTGCACACTACTGCTGACTCTCAGCCAATCAGAGGTGAGCAAACTAAACATGGCACGTTCACTGACATTAGGTTAATTTCGAACTGAACAATAAAAATCATCAACAATATCAGTCCATTGCAATATTCTGTTATCTTCTTGTAAACTGACTCATACATGCATGAAAGTCATTGGTGTTTATGACTTTTCCAAAGAACTGATCAATATCATGATGCACGCAACATTTACACGTTTACATTTTCGCCGGAGTTCCGGCTTATGGCAAAAATTGACTTGCGTTGATTTGTACGAACGGAACTCTAATGTAAGTCGAGGATCCTCTGTAAATCAAAATTCCATATGTCCTCAGAAGTCTTTCAATGTCTCAGCTCAAAATATTGCACAGATGATTAATTTTACAATGACAATGTAAGTATATAATTTTAGTCCTTTTCTAATCGGGTCAGTATGTGTAGCTTTACATACTGCTGAGCTACTGCTGCCCCTGTCCCCGTCAGGGAGAAGACTGAGCATCTGTGGTTGGTTTCATAGTCAGTACACAGCAGCTCAGTAAACTTCTTACTGGCTTGTAAAGCTGGGAGCATATCTAGTTATGGAGAAGCTTAAGGAACGGCAGAAGTAAATGTCTTCATATCCTACCAGCTTCTTACTACTTTCAAGTTCATAACAACCACAAAACACATTAAAAGTGATTTTCACTGTATGGAACTGTTAAGAGTAGCAATACAATACCTGCATGTAATTTCTTCAGTGTCTCATAGGTAAAGAAGCTGAGACCAGCATAGGGAACGACACCCAGTATAGTGGGAGTAAAGCCTCGATACAGTGTTTTCAGACCCTCTTCTCGAGATATTCGCACAAACACGTGCAGAATATTACTGTACCTAAAACAGAAATAAATAAAAAAGATACCAAAAACATTTTTGTGGTAGGAAAAAAAGTGGAAGCAATACTCATGACCATATTCTGGCTTGCTGGTTTGCAGAGTCAAAAAAATGAATAGCTCAGAGTTAAACTGAATCTGCATCAAGCTCAACAGTGCTGTGCCTTGCCAATGAGGAGCTGGACAGGAACACAAACTACAGCAGATGTCTATGCAGCACAGCTATAAAAAAATATTTACAAGATATCTGTTGTTGTCTCGATTTTCCAGTCTCCATAACAAAAATCAAATGTCCAGCAGATCTAAGAGTTGAATCAATGTTTTTTGTTCTGCATATGACTTGCCAGGTATGTACTGTAGCATTTTTATCTGGCTGTAAATTCCTGTGAGGCCTTTTGACTTTTAGTAAGTATAATGTTGAATGTCATCCTAAACATACACAATCAATCAAAAGTCTGGACACAGCTTCTCATTCAGTGGTTTTATTTATTTGTATTATTTTCCACATTGTAGATTAATATTGAAGATTAAAATTTTTTTGTTTACAACATAAATCCATATGTATTCTTTCACAGTTTTGATGTCTTCAGTATTGATCTACAATTTACTAAATAAGTAAATAAAAACCACTGAATGCGAAGGTGTGTCCAAACTTTTGACTAGTATTGTACATCATGTAGCAACACCTTCATATTATTTGCTGCCATGCATTGGTCACTTAAAAAAAAAATCCCCTAATATTACCTGATTAATATTTATTTGCAACAAAAAAATGACCTTACATTTCCTTTGGTGTTACAGCCATCCTTGCTCGCACCATGTCAAGAGGGTAGGTCAGCATGGCTGCTGTGGTCCCGGCCATAGACCCGGCCAGTAACCGTGGCAACGGAGGTAGGGCTCTGAAACAGACAGTATAACAAATCTGTCTTGGTTTTCCAAATTTTCTTAACCTCCCGTAAGATACAGACGTTCAAAAACAGGTAGAAGAAAATAAAACTCAGGACACTTACTTCCCTTGAAAGCCATAGTAGCCTCCCAGCAGCCTCTTGTACTGCTCATGTGCGCAGAACTGGATGGCAGCGTATGGGATGACTCGCACCATGGTGGCAGAGTTCCCCCTCCACAAACTGAAGAAGCCATCCTTCAGGTAGGTGCGGTAGATCAACCTGTAAGCTTCCTGCAATGCAGCGCAAACACGTACACATTTTCAATTTGAAGGAACAATAACCCATTTTTGTTACTATTTTTGCCTTTCAAGTCCCTCCAAATATTCTTCAGGTCTGAAAACAAATACGAGTATGCATGCGTGATTTTAACTGTGAATCAAACTAAACTAAAACATGTGGCTTATGTTAACTGAAATGGACATAAATAACACTGTTATGAAAGAGAAGCAGCCAAACAACATGAAATATGTGATGCTAAAACGCACCTTGGCAGAGAATCGTGCTGAAGACACTGAAAAACAAACCATATGAACAATATAAAGAACGTTTGTGCAGAATTTTAGTGACACCAGTAACACATTTTCCTAATTTCACACTGCAGAACATATTCCAAGTCATTCATTCAGGTCATTTGCAGTCTAAAAACACTTTCCACTTTCAGACCAACAGAGCATTCAACTTGCCTTGGAAGATGATTTTAGTTCTATCCAAAGGGGCAACAGCTGTCTTGGCCACAGCTCCTGCTAAAGCCCCTGAGAAGAGTGAGTTGAGGACAGACCGAGTGTGCTTCAGGCCCTGCGCAGCAATGGAGGAATCGCATTTAGGGTCACCAACAGCAACAGAGTGAACCCTGTAAATTTCCAACCAGCTCCATGAACAAAGTTGTGTTTGAGATGCTGTTGATCATTAAGCCAGAGTTTCATCAGGATAACAGATCACATCTGACTAGCCAGCTCACAAAACCTCACACATGGGAGCAGCTGTCGTTAAATGAACCGAAGTGGCAATGAAGCTACCAAGCCTGGCTCAGTTCATCTCAAAACAAAGACACTAAAATAGTAGTGCGTTGTCATAACATTTCTGTCATTAAGGGCTGTCAAGTCATGGCACAAATATTCTATATTTAAATGTAACAATATAGAAATTTTAGCAATGTCAGATTCCCTTTACAGTATGTAATCACAAAAATGAAAAGTAAACCGTAGTTGCATAAACAGATGAAGAAATCTATTTTCAATACATAATTTTATGACATGATGATGTTACAGCAATGTTTTACGGTTGTCATTATTTACACATTAGGATTTTTTATCTCACAAAGGCACTACTACCTGAACACTGAAATTTGTTAGGATTTCTATCTCACGAAGGAACTAATAACTCAACACTGAAATTGATATTAAATATGAGTGTTATAGTATTGATAATAACAGCCATTTAATGTGCAACAAATCCATGAGTTGTGCTTGACCTTTAAAAGGGAAGAGATGGAGCTAAGCTCTAACTCCAAGCTCTGATGGACACAGACAGGTCAGGTCACAAAAAATGTTTCTTCTACACATGCACACACACTAACAAAGATAGAATTTTGGCTTTGATACACAGCACATTCCTATTTTCTTATAATGTAACAATTAATTGTACTGAAACTGCTAACTCAAGGTTGTTTGAGGGAGAAAACCATAATAATCCTCCCTAAGGGACACCTACATCCTCCCGATGAGATACCACTAATGGCTGCATCACATCTCAGCTAACAATGGAATAATACTAACTGGTAGAAAGCAGGAAAAAGTTTGCAGGAGGTTCTTTTTACATGGTGCAGCTCCTGAGGATTGGATGAATCATGTGCCAAGAGATATGGACATTAAGCCAACTAATGGGAGAACCAAGTCTAAACAACGGTTTATCTTCACCTTTAGCCAATCACATTTCAATATTTGAATTAGATGTTTATATCTATGACCTATCACACAATACTAGACTGAATAAAATGTTGTGTTCACTTTCGATTTTATCCTTTTCTGGGATGCTGTTCCAAACAGAAAAGGTCCTTGTACAAGATTCTTTTGGAACACTGATATGTAGAAAATAAACAGCTTAATTGGAGAGAAGTGGTTTGCCTTGTATCTCAAAAAATGAACACATTCAACACACACAACTGAATCAAAACCGACAGTCATTTGTGAAACTATTCAGTATTGCACATAGTAACTCCAACCCAGTAGAACTTTAATAAATCCCAGCTCTGATGTCTTAGGAGTTGCCCCATATTCGCCATTAACTGACCAGCCTTGTTATTTGTCTCTAAATGAGTCACATGTTTAAATTCTTTATAACAGAGCTGTATGTCACAAGCAAAAGATGGGTGACAAATTAAAGGAAAAAATACTAAGTACATGGAGAAACACAGTGAATGCTGATGCTTCCAAATAGGTGCACAAACCTTTAACACCCAACCATGTTCTGTGGGATGTATAATAATGCTGAGCAGCTTTGTATCGAAATGAGGAAAAGATCTGAGAGACTCTGAGAAAGGGTTCATTGTCGGGGCACAGATGGGAGGCGCTTCAGTCACAAAGACTGCTAAGCCGGGTAGTGTCTCAATAGGAACGCTGAAAAAAGTCAAACCTGCGTTTAGAACTGAGGTAAAGAATATAATAAATAGGGTTGAAAATTGCAGTGAATAGGGAACATTTGAAGACCATATGTTCATGCATTAGTGCTTAATGCAATGAAAACCAGAATGACAGGTCTTCCTTAGATGACTGGGTGTAGGGTTGCAGTGTAGAAACCTTTCATTACAAAAGCTGAATGCACATTTGAGAGTTGAGTGGTGTTTTTCTTTGAATTCGTCACCAATGATTTTACCTCATAGCTCACTTCTGATTGACTGGACGAAGCCAGCGGCAGCACTTCTCCCTGCGTGAGTGATGCCCGTTGTTCCTGGACTCCACTCCCCATGCCCAAGGACTATGCACTGAGCACGCTCATTAATTCAACCACCGGGGAAGGGGGCAGCAACACCAGGGGCTGAGAGCTACCGAGGAGAGAAAGAGTTCAGAGAAAAAAAAACACAGAGGTCAGTTTTAGGTTAGCCTAAATATAAAACGAATGTCAAGTTATTTAGGTGAGCAAGCGCCTTCTCTTAGATAACAGCATCAGGATCAAGTGACAATCATGATTCTGAAAAATTGTCATTCAAACACTGTTTACAAAGAAGACAGAGAGCAGTGAGATAGTATCCTAGCGCTTACCCCCTATAAACAAAGTCTGTTTAGTAGGTCTTTGCATTCCCTTGCAGACTATAGATGTGTCATGTAAAGTTGTGATAACAGACAGAAAACAGAAACTATAAACACAATGCACACTTCAGGTGAATAGTTGCATGGAGAATAATCCAGTCCCCCTTAGTCCACTGCCACACCTATGAAGGTTATATAAAAATCTCTTGAAGGACACAGTTGAGGATTTGTAGGTGAAAGGTGTCTGTTTGAACTTCGCAAGCACATTTGAAGGTCCACTCTTGATAGAATGCCAAACAGCAGTATTACCACATTCATGCTCATCTAGTTAATAAGCATGAGATGAACTGCAGAGGACAAACATTATTATTCACTACTTTTACAAACAAGCACATCTTCATGGTTTTCAATGAGCTAATCATTTCACCAGAAAAATCACTCATTCATGTAACCTTCAGCCCCTACAACCTTACTGGTTTGTTCTTAAATACCACACAAGTTTCATAGAAAGGCACCATTTAGAACAACTCTGCTTCAGAACACAGTCACAAGCTCTCAAATGTGCAAAACCTGCAATCTTTAGGCAGTGTTTCAATGTCCAAAATATTATTCATATCATTTAGGATTTAGATTTGTTTCCAGGGATAAAATATTGCTGTTCTGTTTTAAATAGGTATCTTTTGTTATATTTAATTAAAAAAAAAATAGAATTCTGCTGCACAGGAGTGAAAAGAACAGATAAAGCCGCTGAAAAAGTATCAGAATGAATGAAGAACTGAGCTCTGTTTTTGGCCTCCACCAACTCCTGAGGGAAAGCCACTTCAGACACTAAATGCTGCATTATCTTCTTCACTTGTTTTCTGAAAACAGGTGTCTGCTGTGACCTACAATGGCATAAAAACAGTATGTTGCATGCCAGACAACTAAAAAATTACTGAAACTCCCTAATAAACCATGAAAAGCTTAAAGGAGCTACAGATTTAAGTGATAGTTCAAAGCACACCAATACAATGTCATTTAATACGTAGTTTTTACTATACATATGTTGGTTATAGCCAAGATCACCACTTCCAAACTATCTTAAACTATCTGTCATTTTTACACAAATACCAATTTACTGATCTGGTTCATGTCTGAACAGTAACAGTGGTACAAATTAGACAAAAAAACAACACATCCTTGATGAGATGGAAGCAGTAAATTATATTATACCAAAGTGATGATTTACTAGAACACTTATCCTCATGGTACAGATGCATCTTTTACCTTTCCTCTACTCAGTTAACAATCTAGGTGTTTCAGCATTAAACTATTACACTGAAGTGCACCTTGAACAGATACAACCTTTAGCCTTTAATTCTTCACCAAATAGAGGTTTAGTCCAGAATTTGTAGATACTGAATATCTGTTAAAGCATTAATGGGAGAACAAAAGCACACTAAGAAATATCAGAGTTCAAAGACTTTAGCAACAGTGAGGAGAATCGAGCACAAAAAGATGGAGAGAAAAGCGATGAGACAAGTGCAAACAGAGGGTCTGCTGAAAAGCTGGGTAGTCACGGGCAACTAATATTGGCATCAGTACAACAGGGCTGCAAGCCAGATCCTCAAATGTGCACTTAAACCCCTGGTGTGGCCCCTTTTCACCTCACCCACTGTCCGTACTGACAAGTTGTCCCTCACCCCTCCCTGCAGCCTCCTTCCTTGTGCATATCACTTTGCAGTTCCTTGTTCCCGACGGCTATTTATGTTTGCTTTGTATGCTTGATCTATGGCTCAATACCCCGTTCCCATACTATACATGCTGCAAAGGGCAGATATGGCTGACCTCCGGTGTAGATTAACAGTGTAACTCACAACAGTTGCTTCTTGTAATCAACCTGCCCACTCAACTGAGTCACATAATGGTTGTCAGAAAAGGAAATGTATGAAAATTATGGTAACTCGAAAGTGTACCAAGTAGACAGTACAATAAGATCACTTCAGTTAACCGATTCAAATCAAACATCCATGCAAAAATGCTGCATTTGGGAAGTTTATGATGCAGCTTCAAACTGCATTTTTGTCAGACTAACAGTCCCAAAAAATTAAATGATTTGCAATTTATACATTAACAAAACAGACAAACGGTGCAATCAGATTATTAATCGATTATCACAATTGTTTGGGATGAACTGTTGATTATCTGTTGATCTAAGGAATGTATATGCATTTTTTATTTTTGAAAATTACATGAACACATTTAATAAGGTGTATTTCTGTAGTGAGCTGGATTATATTATGAGGTGTTCATGTTATTTTGTCTGCCTCCTGATGTACAGACTGTTGCAATGTTAGGTAATAGTTTTGAAAAAGCTTTATATCCCATAAGTCACAATTTTCCTTGGCGTGTGGTATTATTGTTGTTATTTGAGCCAAGACAGACACACTTCAAGCACAAACTGGTCATATTTCAGATAAACACTGAGCCTCTGTCTGCTGCTGGCTTGTCTCGTCGAAACTTGCCCACTAACACAACACGACCACCCCTTGCAGCCAGCTAGCTGTCAGTGCCCACAAATACAACATTTCTTACCGTATAAATATGACACCAGCACGACGACTTCTGACGCTTTGATATTTCCCCCCTTGGTGCGTTAATTTGGGTTGTTTGCGGCTTTTTAGGGAGATATTTCTAAGTGAGCCAAATGGCAGGTTAAGTAACGTAAGCTAGCTGTTAGCTTACTGCTACACTAACGCCAATGTTACTCTCGTCAACAGCGCCGTGGAAATATCAACGGGAAACCTGAGTCTTGACAGAAAATATGTCCCGGTGCTAAAGGCACTGTCGTCCGCACATTTCTCAAATCCACCAGTACAGCGGTGACTTCAAATGACAGGCATCCTCCATGCTGCTGTGTTTCTGCCGTTACTACTCCTGTCAGCGACCCGAGCCGCTTCACGTTAGCTCGGCCGCCACAGCGAGGTTTGACAAGGACGAACGCAGGGGCATTGTGGGAAATGAAGTCTGACCGAGGTGGGGCAAGCTTGGATAGGTCGGTAAGAGGGGCGTGAACAGGAGAAACACTTGGCAACGAGATTACTTGGAACAATCTCTCAAGTCTTTTCTTGTCCGTCAAGTAGACTGGAAATTCTTTTTTTTTTCTACAGTATTTTCATCCTCAGTCTTACTAAATGTAGTGTTTGCAGATATTAATACCACATATACACGCAGTAAGATAAAGAGCCAAAGTCTGTTTTATCATGATCATGCAGAATATACAGTTTAATGTTGTTTACACTGTAATCATGAATAAACAAACTCAGTTTTTTGTTTTTTTTTTTTAAAATGACTTATTTGGCTTTAGTATAAAGTGTAAGGCATCCAAAATCTTCAAATTTGACTGTTCACATGATTTTTTTCACATCAGACAGGTAGTTCAATTGTTTGTTAGGTTGAGTATCCAGCTGTCTGGATATTTTTGTTTCAATCTTGGTAAAGAAGAAGTTAGATTATCATCACACTTGGACAGGACTTTAAGCAATTAGGGAAATCTTAAACAAACTAGGCAATTAGTTGTTTTGACATTTCGATAAGCCTGCTATTAGTTACTATTTAATATTACACCTCACTTGATGACGATTATCGTACCGTGGTTCTCTCTGTCACAGTGGTGGGAATGTCTGAATGAAGCCACGAAGAACATTAACATTAAGAATGAGGGAATGCCATCCTTTTATAGACTGATTAAGCCAGAAATGTTACATATCCCATGTCTGAAAAAAGGCTATAGAAAAGAGCTTGCACAATACAGTGCAACTACTTGCATACCAGCAAATGCATTTATATTAACTCATTTTACAAAACACACATTAACAAAAATGTGATACAAAAATGCAAAGAAAACATGTGCAACCAGACTGTACTGGAAAATATATGCAACCTCTCTAAGGCGTTGTGTGTGGAACTGATAATGTTGCTGTTCACGCTACCTGCAAGGCTTTTCTACAACTACACTGTACAAATATGTTTAGCTAGGCAAGTACATACACTTCAGCTTTTGGCCATACTGTATAGTATACACCAACATCACAGCATTTCATTTTCTTTAAAATTGCTCTCAGGCAAACTCATTGTAACGTGTATGATCCTCATGAAGTTCCTCTCCACTTTCAGTTGGTAAGGCTGCCATGTTTGCCGGTCCACAACTCTCGAAGCTCCACCTGACATCCCAGATCTCTGAGGGCTGCTTTAGCCACGTCACCACAGTCTTGATGAGTCTTCAGTGCCTGGGCTATCAGGGTCTCTGCTCCCATCTCCAAGATCAGTTGGCTGAAGTTACGCATACGTGAGACCAAGTTTCTCAACACCATGCATCCTTGTTTCTGTTATAAAAGAAAGAAAAAAAACGACATAAAGAGATGGAAGGCTATCAGAGGGCTGGTCATTTGAAGGGAGCATATCAGTTATCAGTGGGGTTATATTACCTGTACATTGACCGCATCAGGATGAGCCTTCATAGCCTGAACAGCAGCCAAGGCACCTCCATTCTCCATGATGACTTTGCAGTTGTTGGGTTTGCGTAATGCAAGGACAGAGAGGCATGCACAGCCCTGCTCACACACCTAGGGCATAATGTGAACATCATCTTGGAACATTTTGTTTCATCACTGTATGACTTGACTTTATTTTATCGCCTAAAATAACATTTTTCTGTGTCACATCTGTAATTACTACTAGAAAGAAAAAAAACTTGAATAGTCATTTTGCATGTAAGTGTGACATTTAACTCACTGCAGAGTTGCTCATGTGTCTGTTCATGGCAATGACAATGAGCTGAACCCCACCAGCATTAACAACTGCATCTTTCACGTCATCATTTCCCGCTACGGCTCGTATTGCACTAAGGACCTGCCGAACGAGTTCCTGCACACAGAAAAACACATCAGCGAAAAAAGAAACATGGAAGTTGCATCTTGAAATAATTTGTATCATAATCCTCGCTGTTTACCGCTGACTCATAGCTGTCTGCAAGCAATGTCATCATGAGCTTCAATCCACCCAGATCACAGATGTCTTGACAAAACTCATTCCTTACAGCCAGACGGGACAAAGTTGCACACAGCTCACTCAGAACAGAAGTATTACCAAGGTGAGCTGTGGGGAAGGTACAAAAGAAACAAAGATACTGCATTAATATAACGAAAACGCAGTAACTAAATCTATATTACTATGATAAACACACATACGAGTGATCAGCTTGCCTTACCCTTTGCAGCTTCAATTAAAACCTTCAGTCCATTGTGCTCAAGAACAATAATCTTGGCATGTTCATGAGCATGCCCAAACGTAACTCGGACGTCATCATCGAAGGTCATGACCCTAAGAGCTGCAGAGGCCTCCTTGACCAGCTCGGCACGTCCACTGTGTTGAGTAACGGCACCAGTCAGCAGAGGCAGGACGCCACCTTTCACCAAATCCTGCCTGTTCTGTTCATGTTTTAAGCAACAGTGACGCACAGCGCAGATGGCGACACACGTCACTGAGGAATCTGCCTGGTACTTCTTTAAGACATCTAAAAGGAACTGCTGGCCGTCCGCATCCAACAAGTCTGGCTGTCCATCTGTCAGAGCAGCCAGAGCGGACAGCGCAGCCAGCACAGCTTCTTGCTCCTCCATGCTCTTTTTGCAGTAGGAGAAGATGATGGGGTATGCATCTTTTTGGGCAGCAAGGTACCTCTGGGCAAATCCAAGAGAGCACTGCTCAGTGAAACATTTTATATCTGCTGTCACCTCCTTTACACTAGCAGAGTCCTTTCCAGTACGGAGGGAATCCAAAGCCTGCAAGAGATAAACACAGAGTGAGATTTTGACAGCAGATATTTTGGTAGAAAGCAGTCCCTTTTCACCAGACAGGTCAATACTCACCTGTAAGACCTCATGTGTTTGCTCTTCTTGTTTGTCCTCAGATGACACAGCCGGTACAGCTTTTACTATACAATTGAGGTCCACACCTGCGTCCAAACATAAGATTAGTGTCAAAGTTCTGAGTAAACACAGCATCAAATGCGGAGGTTTTCCGCCTTTGGGGGTTCAGCATGCACAACAGTAAACATTATCTTCCCTCGTGCAGTAAAAAGAATGAGTCTGTTTCTTTATTTTATATATATCTCCCCATTTTGCTGTCATTTTTGACTATTTGATGAACAAAAATGTATATCATGCTTGAGCAAATGTAGTCCCTTTTGATCAAACTAATTTAAAAAAATCTTGTTTTAATTATCATTTTTTATTCCGTCACTGGTGATTTTCCTTTTGTGTTGCCTCAAAACTTTTTGGAGGAGCAACAAAACCAGCAAGTGCACAAGAGAGAAAGTCAAAACTTCAACATAAATTCACAGAAGAACCAACTAGCATCTCAGGAGTGGACAATTAGCATGAAAAAATGTGAGCAGTGGCTGGTGTGTATAAGAATATCTTTGAATCTGTGGAGGGTGTGGAAGGGTGGGTGGAGAGAGAGGCGGGGACTTAATAGATTGGCACACTTCAGAGAAAACAACGGTGTAATCTAAATCATTTCAAGGTAGGAAGGGATTACTTTCATGGAAAACTCAGAAATTAGTTTTTCAGAGTTAACTCAATGGCTGAAGTATTTTTTTAAAAGATGTGTTGGATAGCCAGCTAGTGTCAATTTGTAATTTGAGAATACAAAAAAACCCTCCAAAAGCATATTCCCTAAAATGGTCACATATTTCTTGAGCACTATTCTATATTTAATATTTATCATCAGACCTCATGGCTCCTATAAAATGTCTCACTTGAGACCATGCTCCAGTCCTGATAAATAATTTAGTAGGTTTTAGAAAGAACAGCATCAGCAGCTTGGCAATAAATGATGTCATTGCCTTGGAAGAGGAAATAATAGATATATATATACGTAACATTTAGCAAGTGTATGTTTCACTTTGTGATTCTGATTGTCACTGTAAGTTTATATATATATATATATATATATATATATATATATATATATATATATATATATATATATATATATATATATATATATATAAATAATGTCCATAAAGTTACATTTCTGAAATCCTCTGCCAGTGTTATACCTTGAGGCCTCATAGATCCTCAGACTGAGTCTAGTGAGTAAAGGAGGCTGTGTCTTTGCAGAAGCAGCTGCAACGCTTTGAAGTGTTTCTTCTCCTACGATACTTTGAAGAAAAATCTCAAGACACAAGTGTTTCCAGTAGCTTTTGGCTGCTCTTAATGGTCTCGATATTTTCGTGTTCTATGTTTATTTGATTTTAGGACTAGATCGTCAAAGTTGTTATCCTCTTTAACTTTGTTTATATATTGTAAACTATGTATCTTCTATGAGAATCAGATTTTTCAAGTCTTATCCTGCCTTGCTTATGGCACCTATTTTCTCTCTTGACTGTCTGACAACTTGTACAGCACCTTGGTCAACTAAGGTTGTTTCATGCATGCTGTTTCAGTAAAATTAATTTGGTCTGTCAGTGGATATCAATATTAATACCAGTAAGCAACAAAACTGCACATTAACCATTAGCCAACAATGAGACACTGCAGTTTCTGTAACATTTACCTTGAGACTCAAACTGCTCCACAGCCTCCCTCAAAGCTTCATCTGGATCCATCTCGAACTCCTCCATATTTTCCCTGACAGCAGCATCAAAGGTTTCCTGTGTGATCCTCCGTTTAGCCATTATTCCGCGTTAAGCTCTAATCTGAAATTTTAAAAAATGATTAGTAATGTCAAGAGATGAGAAGCATCACTTACGTTGTGTTGATGAGTCCTACCCAAGCTAGCTAGTGATAACGTCAGCTATTGTTAGCTAGTGGATGTTATTTTTCTTCTGCTGTCGCTTTGGTCGTTGTGGTAAGAAGAGCTATTGTTCAATAAAACTACTGATGTAATGTATTTTTTGTTTTTATTTAAGAACATGCACTTAAATAAAATCAAGCGAAATCCCTTAACTCCTACCTCCGCCCAGTGACAGGCACTCTGCTTTACTGTTCAATGAAATTACGCACTTTCCGTTGCCGGCTGTGCGGTCGCTGCGAGCTGCGGAAGAATAGTGAATAGAAAGTTGCGCCAAATGTCCCACACATATATTTGCTCGGCTGAAACAAAACCTGTAAACGACATGTTCCAATCAACTTGACGTATTTTAACCCTCGTGTTGTCTTGCGGGTCAAAACTGACCCGTTTAAAAGTTTGAAAATAGGGGAAAAAGTATATATTTTCACAGAGAAACTTCTGATGTCCACATTTTCAACATTTTTCGGAAATCTCTGAACATTTTTTGGTGGAAAAACAGAAATGTTAAAAATGTTTAGGAACATTCATAAAAAAATCAACCAAAATCCAGCGAATTTCGCTGGATTTTGGTTGATTTTTTTTCTGAATGTTCTTAAAGAAAATAGAAGTTTTACTGATATATATGTAATCGCTTTAGATATTTTTAGGATTTTTTTGGAAGGTTTTTATTCATTTTTTGAAAATATTTACAAGAATTTTCTTGACAAATTTGAGGTATTTTTCAAAAATAAAACTTTTAAGGGAAACTTTTAAGAAATTATTGGAATTTTCTTCCTGAAGGTTTTGCACATTTTCAGAAATGTATGGATTTTTTTTTTTTTCTGAATTTTTGGATTTTTTTCAGACAAGGAAACAATATTTTTTGGTGCCCATAAATGAAGACAATAGGAGGGTAAATGACAATGTGAAAATATAAATGGACTACTTTGGAACATATTAGAGAAAGGCGTCACGTGATTATTTCCAGCCTAGACCCGGAACACACAGTAGAAATGAAACGGCCAATTTCAAGTGATACATTTATATCCCTTAAAAATAAAGCAGGCGTTTTCAGTATTATAAAATGATTCCATGTTTAGCAGATATATGATATGAAATGCAATTGTACATGGGAAACTGTTATTTTCACACATAATATACTGCACTTATATATCACACGTATTATTCATTACACAAATTTCCTTTACTATTTAAAAAAAATGAAGACTCTAAAATATTATTTATCATGCAAATATTACTGACTAATTTAAATACTATGATTAAGAAAAATATAATATAAAATACAAATACACTTGATTAATTTGGATATATTTAAGTAAGATTATACAATATTAGTTATGACACGCATCTACATAAATAATTACAATTTTATCATTAAAATACGACCTGACAATAATATTTATCACAAGCATTGAATTGATTCATTTAAATATTAAAGACAGGTAAACTGCTGTATGTTCAAACCTGAGGCCTTAAATAAAAATCAATGCAATTCTTTTTAATATTAATATAATTCAAACGTGAATTTTAATTACTACTTATTTACAAGAATATAAATATTAATTTAGCGCTCTGATTCGAACATGTCCGGCTTGTAGATTTTCCCACCAATCAGAAGCGGTTGCCAGGCAGAACAGATTCACCTTCTTTCTCAATGTGGGCTTGGGTCGGAGGCATATGGTCGGAGGTCGTAAAACATACTTTTAAAAGTTAGCTTTATCGGCAACATAACATGTATAATCACAAGCACACTATTTTTTTTCTAAATAAAACTAGACGGTCAGTAAATGAACTTCCTCCTCCGTCCAGCAGGTGGCGGAAATTCATCACCAACTTCCGCAAAACTTCCAGAGACGCTCCAGACTACGCATGCGCAACACCCGCTTCGCGCTGGTTCTCAGATACGCGCAAATGACTGAAAACAGCGGAGCGGGCGACTGGAGCTGAGCGCTGGCTTGGTGGACGTCGTCCCAGCGGTGAATTGATACGTTTTTGTTGTTGTTGCTTTTGTCTCCGGACGTAGTCGGAATGGCAGCGAGCACAGAGACCCCGGAACCCTGGTACCTGGCCCTGCTGGGCTTCGCAGAACATTTCCGCACGTCGAGTCCGCCGAAGATCCGTCTCTGCGTCCACTGTCTGCAGGCTGTGTTTCAGTTCAAGCCGCCTCCGAGGGTCGAGGCCCGGACTCACCTCCAGCTGGGCTCGGTGCTGTACCGACACACAAAGAACAGCGAGCTGGCCCAGACTCACCTGGAGAAAGCGGTGAGCAGAAGCCATGTTTGTGTCTGATAGATAGCAGACTGTGGTACAATGAGGTACTAGCAGCGACATGTACACCGGTGTGTGATGCTTTTTATGTTCACTGCAGCAGCTCTCTGTCAAAATGAATTCTCACTGTGATGCTGACGCTAATATTCTGCTTTCTTTTTCTGGTTTCATTCCTCAGTGGTTTATATCACAGCAAGTATCCTTTTAATGCATAACACGAATATGCATACAAACTTCTACCAAATGTGTTACCCCAGCATCAGTGCATCCCCTTAAAACCCTATATACATGCTATATGAACATCATCTGGTTTTATATTCTTTAATAATGTCAATCAGATCTCTCAATTTGAAGATGTCAAGTTTGAAGCTGCAAGTATTCTGTCAGAGTTCTACTGTCAACAGGTAGGTGCATCTGTCTCATGACATATCATGTAATACTAATGCACTGCAAAAAGTAGTGGGAGGGAAACTTTAGTAAACATGTATAAATGTATGTTAGGTTATAACTTCTATACGTAAATAAGTAAAATAATGCAGATTCTGTTGCAGATGTTACTTGCACTTATTGGTTTGTTTGTTTAAGAACTTGGTGGACTCTGCAAAACCAGTGCTGCGGAAGGCCATCCAGATTTCTCAGCAAACTCCCTATTGGCACTGTAGACTGCTCTTCCAGCTGGCAGTAAGTAGTGTCATGCATTACAAACTTACTGGTATTTGGTTTATTGATTGGAGCATGTTTAATTATAGGTGTGATGATCTTCTCTCTGTCAGCAACTACACACTCTAGAGAAAGATTTAGTGTCTGCCTGTGACCTCTTAGGAGTGGGTGCAGAGTATGCAAGAGTCATGGGATCAGAATACACAAGGTAAACAGATTAGATTTGGGTTTGATCACACTAAGACTGCACATTGAGCGGTTGTTGTGCATTGTCTCACATTCAGTTTGTTGTTTTCTTTCAGATCTCTGTTCTTATTAAGTAAAGGAATGGTAAGCTTAAATAATTTTTTTCTCATTAAATGTGCTCTATGTATTGTTTGTGCCTTTTCACTGTGCAGTTCTGTCAACCGTCTGTGCATTTGTGACTCTGCAGCTGCTGCTGATGGAGAGGAAGCTGAGCGAGGTGCACCCACTACTGACGCTGTGTGGGACCATTGTTGAAAACTGGCAGGGAAACCCCATTCAGAAGGAGTCTCTGAGAGTTTTCTTCCTGGTGCTGCAGGTTACACACTACCTGGATGCTGGACAGGTACAACAGCATTCCCATATTTCATTGCTGACTCTCAGTATTATACCAATACCAGGCTCTGATATAGAACTGTAATAACTGGAATATTTTTTAACTTTTCCTCCAAAAGTTTGAAACTGTTAAACTTTTCAGCAGATGATTTTTGAATCAACAGTCTATGTTGTTTTTATGTTTTCAGATGATGAAATTTCGATTTGTGATTCCCAGCTGTAGATAAAAAAAATAGAAAAAGACACACACTATATACAGATAAAATAAAATACTCAAAAGATATAATTATGCATGCTGAATTAGTGCAATGCCCCATAACTCTAGCTTGTACCAAAAACTTGTGCACTTGAGTAAATTGATGGATTAGAATGTAAATTGGTGTTGTACCTAGTAGTAAAGTACTGCTTAATGTGCTTGTTTTGTAGTCAGTTTCATAATGGTAAAAAAGTAACTAACATTGTAGATAAGATTTAATGCTCAGATAGTCCTTATATGCGTATTGGGTGTAGGTAAAGAGTGTGAAGCCATGTCTGAAGCAGCTTCAACAGTGTATCCAGACCATCTCCACCCTCCACGATGATGAGATCCTTCCCACTAATCCAGCAGCTCTCTTCCACTGGCTCCCCAAAGAGCATATGTGTGTGCTAGTGTACTTGGTGAGATTTTGTCACACCCACACAGCTTCTAAAAGAGTGTAATGTTCTGAAACTGCAACCCAAAATGTGTCTTGTTTTTTGTACAAAAGGTGACAGTGATGCACTCCATGCAGGCGGGCTACTTGGAGAAGGCACAGAAGTACACAGACAAAGCTCTCATGCAGCTGGAGAAGCTGAAGAGTAAGTGTATTGGAATACGCTCCCCCTTGATGACAGTGTTAGTGAATCAACTCTGATCCATCTGTGTGTTCTCAAAGTGCTGGACAACAGTCCCATCCTGTCCACGTTCCAAGTCATCCTGCTGGAGCATATCATCATGTGCCGGCTGGTTACTGGACACAAGGCCACAGCCTTACAAGAAGTGAGTCATCAGCTGTAGAGATCCATCTGCACATTGCCAGATAGTTGTTGATACTGAACAAAAGCTCAGATTCTACAACACCAACTTTCTCTGGAGAAAGTCTGAATTTTGTGGCTGTAGCTTAAGTTTTTGATGAACTGTGTTCAGATTTCTCAGGTTTGTCAGCTCTGCCAGCAGTCACCCAGGTTGTTTACAAATCATGCTGCCCAGCTGCATACATTGTTGGTAAGTCCGTATGCAAAAAAAAAAAAAAAAAGCAGACATTTGGACCTTTCCCTCATGTCTCATTTATAATTTTTCCTAAAAGCCTTGGTTCCAGACTAAAGTAGCTACAGAAGTACTTGTGTCCCATGTAGTATGAACCATTCACAGCTGTTTCCTCTTTTTTCCGTCAGGGCCTCTACTGTATCTCGGTGAACTGCATGGATAACGCTGAGGCACAGTTCACTGCTGCACTACAGGTGAGTTTCATATAATCTCTATTAGATTTTTTTTTTTTTGTACCTTTGGATTGTGACCAGGGTGCCAACATGTTGTTGTCAAAAAAGCAGCAGCCATCTGCCTTTTTTCTTGCCACTCAAGAATTTATTCTTGTGTCTAAATTGTCCATTGATGAAAACAAAGAAATCCAGACTTATACCAGTAGCCATGTCTCTGTGAAGCATCTTACAGTACAGTCACAGAGTTCCTTTATTTCTCACTAGGGCCATTAGCTTGTCCATCTAACTGTCCAGTGACCTGACTTGTTCTGGCTTGTCTGCACCTGGCACTTTTCCCTCATTGCTTTGTTTCTATCTGCAGAGAGCAGAGCTAAAGCCTCCCAACGAGCATATCTAGAGACAGCACAGTTCAAAAAAGTCACCAGCAGTAATTCACACAATTTGGACATAAAAGAAAAGTTAAAAGAAGGTGAAAAAGTTAGAAAAGGTTGCTATGGGGTTTGAACTCTCTCTGAACTCTTGTCTTTATCCAGAAATTGGAAACTCACTAGCATGTTTTTCCTGCACAGAGAAAATGCTGCTGCCTCCCCAAAGAGATTTTAGCCAGTGTCAGAGGAAAATCACCAGCTCTAAAATCCTAAGAATTCCAAATAAAAAACTCATCGCCTTTCCTGTGTATGGACTGATCTTAATGTCAGGTCTAGTCATATCTCAACGGCACCTTCTGAGCCACGAAAAGCTTGAGCAGAAAGTCTGAAATACATAGGCTGTTTGTATCAGTTTCTGAAAAGCCAACACTTTTGAAAACACAAAGTAACTGTGTGGCAGCAATAAATATAAAAAAATGTTTAAAAAAAAAAAAAAAAAAAGTCCAACTATTCAACTCGATTGTCAGTATTTCTCTTCTCTTCTTTTTTCTCTTAGATGACAACACACCAGGAGCTGTGGACATTTATTGTGACAAACTTGGCCAGCGTTTACATCCGCGAAGGGAACAGACATCAAGAGGTTTGGAAAATGCTGCTGGTTCCTCAAGCATTTAAACATGTACAAAACATATAAGTCTGTTTTTTCATCGCTCATTCTTTCAAATACCTTTTTGAATCAACAGCTGTACAGCCTCTTGGAGAGGATTAACCCTGATCACAACTTTCCTGTCAGGTAACTGTAGATGCAGTGTGGACAACAACACATCATGAAAACCTTTTCCATGTTTTTTATGTATTTTAAAACGCTGTAACTTTGACTTCTTCAGCTCTCATTGTCTACGAGCTGCAGCGTTTTACATCAGAGGGCTCCTGTCTTTCTTCCAGGGACGTTACAACGAGGCCAAGTAAGAACAGCTATGTACAATGTTAATATGTGTACTGTAAAAGTAATTTCTCCTTGTCATTTAGTTTAGAATAAGAGACATTAACATGTCAGTTTGTATCAACAGAAGATTTCTAAGGGAGACTTTGAAGATGTCTAATGCCGAGGATCTAAATAGGCTGACGGCCTGCTCACTGGTCCTACTGGGTCACATCTTCTTTGTTCTAGGCAACCACAGGGTGAGTCAACAAGTCACCGAATGCCCTATCTGTTAGACTACACATGCTGTTGTGCAGTTATCTTTGGACTGCAGGTGTGATCTTGAGTACTTGTCTGCTTCTGCATGTTCTGTAGGAAAGTAACAATATGGTGGTTCCTGCCATGCAGCTGGCCAGCAAGATCCCTGACATGTCTGTGCAGCTCTGGTCCTCTGCTCTTCTCAAAGGTACAACTATCAACCAGAAGATGTTAAAATGTCACAGTGTAATGTCCAGCTGTGAGCCTTTTACCAGCTGAAATGCTGTATGAAAAAATATTTAATTTGTCCTCTACAGATTTAGTTTACATTTTGGCCCAAAGGGGGCACAAGAGCCAAGTATACGGAGTGTCCCAAAATAGAGTGGTTTCAATGTAGAGTATACACTGAGTTACCAGTTTATTAGGTGCACGTAGCTTAAGCTAATGTAGACTAATCCAACAGTCCAGCAGTGTGAATGTCCTTAGGAAGGTTATAATGATTAATTTGTGTTAAAACCGCTTTACACTTGTCCTGATTCAATGTTACGTTCATTTTGGATGCAGTTTGTGGTGGTGTTGAACTGTGTTGAATTATACAACCATTGTGTGTAATTTTTTATCTAGCCTGCCCTCACTGATATAATGGTATAGATAAAAAAGCAGAGACAAAGATGCATTATGACACAAAAAGTGAACATTAGGACATTCATGAATTTGATGTGTATCACAGGAGTGTATATTAGACTGCATTAGTTTTAGCTTGGTGTACCTAATAAACTGGCAGTAGAGCATAAACCCTCAATGGGACAATTTGTTCTGATGCTGGAACTAAATGAAATGTAAAAGGTCAGGATTTATAATGTGATTGTGATCAATATCAGATCTCACTGGAACTCTGTTAAAAGATGTTTTGTTATGTGATGTAGAGCAGAGCTACAGTAATACGCTGTCATCCAACACAATTCACACTGGCCGTATAAACACTAGCGTTACTTTCGAAAGAGAAAAGCACTACATCAACAATCATTCAGGATTAATCCTTCTTTTTTCTTTTTTTCGGTGACAGGAAGCTCATGCAACATGCGAACACTCCTGCATTTTCACAACTTTGAATTTGCTTAATTTAATGCAGACAGCCAGATATGAATTCTGTAGCATTTATTAAACATTTACTCAGATTCAGCTCCAAACTAACTGACACTATGACAAAGATGTTGTCGGTGTGGCTGCATTTTGTTCAAAATATTCAAGTGTATACTTTGCAAACAGTAGTTTGCATGTTACACCTCAACAACCAACATGACATAACATCTAAAAACAGCGGGCTAACTTGTCTGGATTATATTCCTCGATAGTTTAAGTTATGTAATCACCAGCTGATATAGTTCGAAATCATGCTCTGAGTCTGTTGTTATCATTTCAGTAAAATAAATAATGAGACAAGTTAGTACAATTTCAGTTAACCAAGATTTTCTTTGCATGACTACAGATCTATTGTCGAGTCATAAATTAATAAATATCCAAACCCTTCTCATAGCTGCCTGGCTGGTAGGAAGTATAAAGATAGAAGTGCAAGATAAACTGACCAGCTGACAAATGCTACCATTTTTAGGCTCCCCACTAACAGAGAACAGTTGTTGGTGATGTAATCTAGTTTCCTTGGTCCACACTTAGACCATTTATTTATTTTTATTTATTTTTGTCTCCAAGGTAACTGGTTACATGAACACACCGTAACATTATCTTAACATATCTCTAGCACAGAAGAACAGATGTTTATATGTACAAAAACAATTGAACTATGAAAAATATTAAAGCTACTTTTTTTGTTTTCCATCCAACCATTTCATTCCAGTATTCAGCATACAGAGAAGAGAGACTTACCCATTTGTCATACAGTTATAGCTTCAGTACATCACAGAGCAATGAAGCCACAGCTGAATTAAAAGACGACAATATTTAGGCAATACAACAAAGTGAGTCAAGAAACATGTAGTCCTAGTGCAATAGCTACATACATCTAAGTTGAGATCAGACGTTTGGATCAAAAGTCACAATGGTCTTTTCTCAGCAGATCTGAACAAGGCCTGTGGAAACACCATGGACGCCCACGAGGCCGCCCAGATGCATCAGAACTTTTCCCAGCAGCTCCTGCAGGACCACATCGCAGCCTGCAGCCTTCCCGAACACAACCTCATCAGTGTAAGCACAACATCGATCAAGTCATGCTATAAACAGTGACTCATCTCACCCTGCTCGTGTTTTCTGAGAAACTTTTGTGTTATGTGTTGCGTTCCAGTGGACAGACGGCCTCCCCCCCGTGCAGTTTCAGCCTCAGAATGGACCTACAACCAGCCTGGCCGGCCTGCTCTGAGAACAAGACTGACAGGGAAAATGAGACACAGGAGCTGTTGCAAGAAGAGAGGAAAGACAGGAGCAGCTGATAAAATTGTGAGGAGAAATCGAGGGTAACGAAGTTAGAAAGAGAAGGCACACTGCACTGTGTCATTTGGCAGACTTCCATTTGGTGCATTCCTTCACTTATTTGGGGCACTGGGGCATCAGGGCTGGATTTTAGGTAACATATTTTCTGCCACCTAAACATAATGAAAAAGTTAAATGAGAAAATTGCTCAAGTGTCAGATCTATATGGCAAATCTGTTCCCTCCGGGGTTTAGCTAACTTAGTTTGGCACAAAGGCTGGAAACAGCCAGTGTGGCTCTGTGCAGAAGTAACAAAATCCACCCAATAGCAGCTGTGAAGTCACTAATTTACAAGCTCTATTTACAGTAAAACCTAAGTATTTGTTTTGTTCCCAAATGCTTAGCTTTTCCTGTTAAACAAGCGGTCTGTACCATTCATTTAGCTCATCTCTTAACTTCTTCTTGCAAGACCATCAGGGAAGTATTTTAGCTATGGGGACTGCAAAAGTAACATTTTCATTAAAAAAAACTTTTTTCTTTAAGGTCAAATTACTGTTAAATTTTAACCACCCACTGGCCAGTCAGACACAGACAAATTGGATTCAGTCTGTTGTTGTGCATGGACTTAATATCTGCCTTTTCAAAGCACCGGATGGCCAGTTCTGATACAGTATTAGTGAAGATACACAGTATATGTATTGTACTAAATAGCTGTAGTGATCCTGTTGTAGTGTAGTGGTTTGTTGATATGTACTTGGTTGACTCAAAAAGACAAACGTGTCTTGTTGAGCTGAAGACAATTCAGAATTCGAGTTATGAGACCTTGAATAGAGCTGACCATAGAAACACTGACTTGCTTGACACCCAATAGTTTTTAACATGTTTTGAGACCGTGATGCATAAAAAAAACAGTATTTTTTGACACGACGGCTCAGTCAACTTGCTGCCTGACTGTTCTTCCCTTTAGATTTTTGCCTTTTCACTCTCAACGTGTATGTTTGTATGCTGTGCACATTTTGTTCACGGTCAAGAAATTAGTAACAATAATATTTCTACTGAATAAGATTGACTCTTGCCTCTCTGTATATATGTTGTTTCACGATGAAACTCACATTTTTACCTTTTCCATGGAAGCATTTTTAAATAGTATTTTTTTCACTAAGTTCCTGTTTTACTCGTTTCTTCCAGACGATGGCGGTATGAATCTGTATTTAAATAACTTATTTATTTAATGATGCTGATTTTCTTTGCCAGTATGGTTGGTTACAGTTTTGATATATTATCAAACACCTGGTAGGACTATAATTTAATCATGCTAATGTAGGAAATGTACAATTTTAGTTTTATATAGTTACCACAGTTATACAGATTTCTGCAATGATAGTTTATTACCAAACAAACTACTGAGTTTGGTCATCTGCATCTTGATTACTGCAATAAAACAGAATGCCATTTATTTTATTGGCATTTTACAGCATGTTATAAAAGGAAATGTTTGATTTGTGTTTTCCCCATTCTCATTTTAGCTGCTTAACTTTGACACTTGTATAACTTTTTTATAAATAAGAATTCAAAAGTTCAATGACTTGATTTTTTTTAAAAATTTTTTTTATTGGATAATTCTGTGAAGCTTGATTTACTGCAGCACATGAAACATGACAACATGGGAATTGGTTATGAATATGGAAAAATGTAGATGCTTTGTGTACTCCTGCACTTGTATATAACTGCACATAAAATAAATAAACACAGCCCAACACTGATAACTGACAGTGCGTTTAGCACAAATTACAGATAATGAAAGAAGTAAAGTGGGTGGAGTAGATAACGGTGATTGCGTTTTTAATGTGCAGTAAAGTCAAAGTGCTACATTGTACAAACACATACAGTGCACTCTGCGTCACAGCTAACCATTATGCAAACCATGCTGTCATGTTTTAATTTGAAGGACTTTGTTTTCCAGTTGATCAGTGTATCCAATGGTTTCCATTAGTTTCTGTACATTAGAGGAATTTGTAAGAAGACTCTTAAGTTCTTACTGTGAAGTGATTGCTCCATTACTTTATGTCAGGGTTACTTTATGTTATGATAATGGAAAGTATAGACATCAACTGCACTCCCGCTGCATGCTTGGCAAACAGAAATGTATGGAAATTCCTACAACAGTAGTAAAAACACATTCAATTGTTTTCAACTTCATAGCATTCATTTGAAAATGCTGCTTGAAAATGTGTGCATGTGTGTAGTCAGAGAGCTTAAAGTTGCAAAGAATACTCCTTTAAGGCCACACATGGTAGATTTATTCTGAAAATTTGAGAGCAATTTTCAATCACAAGAGCTGAGATGTTAACACTAGCCTAAAAAATGTTTTAACTGGTTAAAATAGTGATGTTCAAGTTTAGGCCTGCTGGTGAAATCAGGCCCACAACATGAAGCCAGCTGGCCCACCGACCAATGTCTAGTTCACAATGAAATTAAACTGATTGAAACTGGAGTTTTA
This sequence comes from Amphiprion ocellaris, assembly GCF_022539595.1. NCBI lineage: Eukaryota > Metazoa > Chordata > Actinopteri > Pomacentridae > Amphiprion > Amphiprion ocellaris. Next base: position 14,602,556 of record NC_072775.1, on the reverse strand, counting down.
TTGCTTGTTTATATCCTAAATGTTTAAAAATGCCCCTTTGCTCTGAGATTATTTTGAGGAAAAGTGATTTCAAAGAAAGCTAAAATCTGTGTCTTTTAATGTTTACTTAAATATAATTATCTTTTATTAAATGGCCCCCTGACAAAAAGGCCCAGCAAAGCACATTGAGCATCTCTGGGTTAAAGCCTTTATTTGCAATTAAAGCCTGACAAAAATAACTACAAAATGTAATCACATGCTACTAACTAATGTCCATAAGTATTTTTTTAAATGAAACCACTGGATGTTGTGTTAATGTGCTTCTTATGGTTGAGCAAAGATTGTTTCCACGAGGAAAACAACTATGATGCAGTGCATTGTTTTGATGTTAGAAAATATAGTGTACATTTGGTGGATTAGCATTTTATTAAGCTCTGCAGAGGGAGGAGTCTTATAGCCACAGTGGTGTTGTACAGAACCACGACACAGTGTGCATATTATGTGTGAGCACCATTTCTCAGAACAATACATTGGTCATCAAACCAACAAGAGAGGTGAGGATCATCTCCTGTTTGGACAGAAGTCATCAAAAGGTCTCATGTTCCAGATCGGAGGTAGCGACACCCATTTTTCTGACAAGTTATTTGAAAAAGTGGCTTTTCAGTGAATGTTTTGCAGGAGATGTTGAGTCAAAAGGAATGTGGTGTGTGTCACAATATATTCAACCCTCAGTGGAAAACCAGATGTTTGCTGCTTGAACACAGCACAACCACGGCTCATTGAGGATGATCTATTTGCCCCCGTGGGACACAATGTAAGTGCTGTGGTTGTTTTTGAAAATCTGTCTCCTCCAGTGAGGTGGATGTGAGGTATGAATGAAGGCCCACCAGGGGCAGAGGGTGTCAGGGTGTTAGTCTTCAGTGAGCAGCTGGCCTGTGGAGTCCAGCTACAGAGGGAGACAGAGGGGGGTGACTCCATTACATTTATACTACACTCACTGTAACATGTATAACCCGATTTTAAAATGGTTTTACATCAGACTGGCAACACCAACAGCATTAGTACAGATGTGGAAAGTCCATAAGTTCAATTTCAATGTCAAAGAACTGCAGATGTTATAACACAAACTACTCAGACATTGAGACAAGAGGACTTTGAAGTTGTTGCTGTGAAGTCTGCATTCATTCATGCCAGTGTTCATTTATTATGTAGGATAATGACATTCTGCTACTCTGTATTTATAATGAACAAACGAAAATGTGTGCAGGATTTATAATCAGGGAGCTAAAACTTGCAAGGGTTGCTTCTTTAGGGCTACACATAGTAGTTTGGTCTTGAAAACATGAATATTTAACTTAACAGATGTTATTATATTACTGAAACTGCCCAGACATTTACATTCCTTTGTCTACTATAAAAAGATGTTGAACTACATTGTATTTTATTTGATTTATTTTTTGTTTTTTCAAAAAATCTTAAATTGAAACTTAAAGTTTTACAAAAAAAATAGCTGTCGTAAGAGACCCAGACCTGGTTTGGGCAAAATAAATGCCATTTTAAAGTAACGTCAAGGAAGAATATTACCTAAATGTATCACTGTCTTGGTTCAAAATATTTTTATATTTTACTTTGACATTATTTGGCAGAGTTTCAACTGTAACTTTTTTAACAATGTATTGTAATTTTGGTAAATTACAGATAACCATTAACATCACTGAAAAATGATTCATGTGTTATCTGCAAAAACAAACATAAAAAACCCTTGAAAACAACAAACAAGAAAAGCACTCAGAGAGCGTAGTACTCTGCCAAGGCTGCCCAGTCACTGTATGATTTCCGACAGATAAGTCCTGATAAATCCACAGTAGTTGATTTATAGTAGGATCGCAGTCATGTGATCATCAGCAGACAGCTGGCGTCTTGTTGTCGTAGTTACACTGAGGCCATGCCAATATCTTTCACAAATCCGTGGATCCAGACTATAAGCCAAATCACTGCCAAAATCTAATCACTTGGTCCTTGTGTCATTTCTGACCTTCCCTGAAAATTTCATTGAAATCTGTTAGTCTGTTTTTGAGTAATGTTGCAAACAGACAAGCAGACAGACAGACAAACTAATGCTGATCATCACATAACTCCACCGCGTTCCTTAGTGGAGTAAAAATGGTAAATCATTTTTATTATTTTACAATACTGTCTGTTTTGTCGGATTTGAAAAAAATCACAAAAAAACCCCACAAGAATTAATTATAACACAATTAATTTAAAAAGGCCAAAATTGTAAATAGCATCCACATCAGATAGTTGTATTTTTACAAATAGCAACTTGTTCTTTTAGAATGTGAGCACAAAGTTGCAATGTTTTACTGTATTTAAATCAGCAAAAGAAAATCTCATTATTTTACAGATATTTTTACTTTATTTTCATACTTTTTACAGTTTTTCAACATTACTGTATTTCACCATTTTCTAACTTTTTTTATTTCTTGGGACCTACACTGCCAGATTTTCACGATTTTTTAATTTTTTATTTTATTCATTTATTTTTACAGATTTTTTACAGTGCACCCTTACACTTTCACATATAACAGAAGAAGCATTTATTTTTGCTCAACCTTATGCATATCTCCAATGTAAATCCTATGTGATCAGTAAACAAAAGTTTGCATATGTAGATTGTATTTTATTTTTAAGCACAAAAACCTTTAGTAAACAAAATGTTCCCCGGAGATTCCTGTTTGCTGGATCATTTTGTGCTGTCAAATATTTCGTAAACCACTTCTTCAGAAAACTGATTCCAGCGCTAGTGGATGTCTAGGAAAACCGCTATAACCCAAGAAAAGACCTGAAATGAAAACTAGACGTCAGTATCTAATGGAAACCCTCCCAGAGCGCATCGTTAATTGCGTCTTTTTATAAATAAACATATGTATTTAAGTGAAACTATTCCTCTCTAATTATCCCATGTCCTCTCCTCGGTTCTCTCTCGTCGCCCGGTGCTGCAGGGAGTCGGTCTACCCCCGATCAGGGAGCTTTCGGTGGGCAGAGAAAAGTTTTTGGACGCTCACGGTGTCTTGGACATAGCTGCTGAAAGGAGCCGTTTCCTGCCAAATAGTGCGCCGGTCTAATCGTGACTGCAGCAGCTACTTCCTGCATTGTTACAGTGCTTAATGAGGATTAAGTTGAAGCTGTCATGTTGTACCGGGCGGCCATTAGGCCTCCTCCACACGGAGAGAGGCGGAGAGGAGCTGCAGTCTGGGCCTCCTCTCTCTGATAGCAGCCTGATCCTTCACCTGCACAAGCCTCACTGTCCTCCAAACTGCACACATATATTTTTAAACCTGGCAGAGTGTTTAACCTGGATTCACTCCCCATCCTCCCAGAATATCAATTAAAGAATTACACAGGGTAAACCAGGATAAGACGCCCCCCTGAGGTAAGAAGCCTCCTTCTCAGTAACTGGTAGTTGTAGTACATTTTTATTTCAGGTCTTTTCTTGGATGATGGGAGGAGATCAGAGCAAATGCTTGATAATAAAATGTTGAGGCAGTACAAAATCTGTTTACCTCTTTTCTGCAGGAATGACAGCTGAAACATCAGACTCTTAAAATTAAACAATAATATCAATTTAATTTGCAGTATTGTTTTCTCAGTAGTTTTGTGCAACATCAGTTTCAGTGTCATATGCAACATTACATCATTAATATTATTACCTTTTACTTTTCTAAGCCAGTCTGATTCTATCTTATCTTATACAGACTTTTAAACTGCTTACACGAGAGTCTTGTGGAGGGTTTTGCATTAGTTTTAAATAAAAACTTTTTTTGCAGGCTCAGCGTCCCTGATGGTTGCTGATTTGACTTTGTTATTCCAGGAATTTTTAAAAAATCTGTGACAGCAAAGGTACGGCTTTTGTCCTAGGCCGCTCAGTTTGAAAGTAATTGACGGCAATCAACCCGTTTTAAAAGAACATTTTAAAATAATTTTCTTATCTATCATTTATTTTGCAGTTAAAGTCAAAGCAACATCAAAACTTGAAAAAAAAAATGTAATGTTATGCATAAGTACCAAGGTTGCACTGATGAAAATGACTCATGAGGTACAATTACCCCCAGGGGGGCTTCTTAAATAACATCAATATCATTGGCAGTATTATTTTCTCAATAGTATGTGCAATATCAGTTTCTTTGTAGTGTGCAATATCTCATTATAATGTGCACACTTACTTCATTACATTATTGCTAATACAACTTCTTACTTTTTCTGTTCTGGTTTATTTTAGCTTTTATTTCTACTGATGTATCATCTTATTGCTATCATATTTGCACTGCATTTGTTCTCATGTTATTGTGTTGCTTTTCCACGCAATATCTTTCTTTAGAATTAATTAAGGTCTGCTTTTCAGTATCTCACTTTATCTTATCTATTCTTGTATTTTCCTATCTTATCTTTGTGGCTTCCTGGTTTGGTAATTCGTGGTTATAAACAACTGGTAGGAAGGCGAAACAAATCATTTACACCTCTCGATCAGATTATGTGGACAAAGAAACGAGATTGCGAGCTCTAACACAACATCACAAAGTCCAGCCTGAGAGCGTCACCACATGACCTGATCTTTATTATAAGTACCGCATACTGGACACCTTAATCATTTACTATAATAGTGCAGAAAAACTGTGAGAGTAGTGACTGTTTTTCCAAAATATGGTTAAAATCTGTAAGATCTGATGTTTTTTGGAACTAAAAACAAGAATGATTGTTCAGTGCAGGATACTGTAAGAAATTATCGTGTGAATTGACAGTTTGCAAAGCACTATTCACACCAGACACTTGATTTAGGCAATTGTTCTTTTTTTTCCCTATTTCCTTTAGTTTCTAAAATATATTTAATAGACTTTACCATGTCATATATTGCTGTCTTTGATCTTCCTGATCCACCCTGATGTTCCTTATTATTTAGATTTTATTGTTTTGGGTTTCTGTTGTGTACATATTTTAATTGTTTGACTAAGTTCGTAGATCTCAGTTTACAGTAATAAACTGTTTAAGTAAATTTCACTGCCAACAATGTAAAACCTGTAAAATACTGTCAACCACAGCTGCCAGTTCTTTATTGTAATTTTATAAGACTGCAGGGTTGATTTATTGTATTAAAAATCCTATTATTTTGTTTACTTTTTTACATTTATTCAACTGTTGCTAATCATAACAATAACTTAGTTTATACAGCACTTTTAGAATTAAGGGTTTAGAAAATGCTTTGACAGGCAAAGCAAAAGCAGGACACCCAGAAGTCATTTATACATCACATTTCAACGACAAGCTGAGACAAAGTGGTTTCCGTTAAGGAAATAAGGTTAATGTTGTGAATGCATCTAAGTTTAAATAGTAAGGTTAAAACCACACTGTATTATTTAAAATGCAAATCAACCCGACTAATTAATTATTACAGTTAGAACTCTATAGTATTCTATACTATAACAAAATAAGTAGTAATTTAGATCATTAATCAAGATTACAAAATTAGACATGGAAACCTAATAAATCCCAAAATTCCCTATGAGCAGCATATTGGCAGCAGTGGGTATGATGTCTGTAATGTTTGGGCTAATAATAAGTATGTTTAGGTCAGATTGTGTTATCTGCTGCCCACAGGTTTATGGTTATAATGTGTGTTGTATAGGCTGATATGCATATATACAGAAGAGGTGTATAGTTTGAAAAGATGTATGTATATTTCAAAACCACATTCTACATTTATACTGAAAGTGTGTACTAACTGTACAGCAGTGATAAAGAAATTCAGCGTATGTATACATAAATATTTATAAAATCCAAGTCTACCTAGTGCACCCCCCACTTAGAGAAAAATCTCACCAGAAAACAAGTCTCAACAAATGTTTTTGAAAGATTTTTTAACAAAGCTGTCCCAGTGTGGGAATAACAAATTATTTATTTATTTATTTATTAGGCTGGAAAGTAATAAAATTAACATGTGCTGAATTATTATTATTATAATTATAATTATAATTATTATATTATTATATTATTATTGCAATCGATAAGTTAAACACCAACTATGTGCATTTTTATCCACATTTATTATTATTGCAGAGGAAAGCGGTGACACTTGGCTGTGTGTGGTTTTGCACAAACACTCATGGTCCCCAGAGGATTATTCATTTAAATAGATGCTAGTTCCCTGACTTTTTTATTTAGCAACAGCAACAGTGAAACTAGTCTCTTATCTTCAAGAAAAAATGACACAAATTTATTACAGACATCTTTAGCCTGTATTGTGCATCCTAATTACTAAAGTGAGTCCTTGACTTTTCCGCTTTTTTTCTAGACATAAATGGTTCCAGACTTTTTGTATTTTCATTTGAAGAGTTTTGTTGTGTGGCCTTATACCTGAAAACCCTTCACTCTTAAATGTAAACTCTCCCCAGTCTTGTTGAAATAAACCAACAACCCAGGAAACTGAAATACAAAGGACATGACCTCAGTGTTCTCAAGTGGAGCCCCAGTCCTGATTGTTTTCTAATTGAGTTGTTACTGACTGGGGTAACATCCACTCATCTCTGGGTGCGCAGGAACAGCAATAATATTTAACCGAAAGATTCATCATTACCTGTAAACTCCAGAGTGTTTTTCGGTCTTCATTTGATTTTTGCTCTGTTGCTGGGTGATTATGAGGAGACGGGCCCTTGCTGCAGATTTGATTGCCTTCATACGAGACAATCTGTAACCTCTGGAGATGGAGTGGCAGCATGAGCGAGTGGAAACAATCAGACCTGATGACAAAGCAACATCTAGAGAGCTCTCTTCTTTGTCATTTAAAGAACGGCAGAGTGAGGCTGACAAAGCACTTCAACCCCCCACCTGTTGGAGAATAGCATCCCCCAGCCCACTTCAGTCTTTATGGACAACTACTTCTTTTAGATCACCGTATTTCAAACGCCACGTATGTGTGTGTTCACGTGTGTGTGTGTGTGTGTGTGTGTGTGTGCGCGCGTGTGTGTGTGTGTGTGTGTGTGTGTGTGTGTGTGTGTGTGTGTGTGTGTGTGTGCGTATTTAGATGCGTGTTTGTGGATGAGTGAGGATTAGTTCAGTTCACAGGGATGCTTTGAAGGGATGCAGGTCTTGTCATGAAAGAGGAAGCCAGCTGGAGCCTTTACAGAGAGAGTTCTGGAGGTGCACGTTTGGATCCGAGTGTAACTGCGAGCGTGGACGACCACTCATTAAAGTAACCCTCCTCTGATCCTTACACTAAAACCTGACATAAATACCACATGTTGACTGGATTCATGACATATAACCTTACTGCTACAGACAGTAACTCAGAATAAGGAGATAATTGGTTGCTGGAATGTCTTTTTTTTTTTTTTTTTAAATTGTTAATACATAAGATAAAATGTGGCATAGTTAAGATCTAAATTTGGGGTCAGGGAGATAAATGTATGGCTAAACCTGAAGAGATTGGAGATAATTATATGATGCTGAGGATGTCATGGTGATGCACATCTCCATGTCTGTAGACACATTGGAGGTAAATAGTAATCTATCTATCTATCTATCTATCTATCTATCTATCTATCTATCTATCTATCTATCTATCTATCTATCTATCTATCTATCTATCTATCTATCTATCTATCTATCTATCTATCTATCTATGAATACAAGTATTTCCTGAACTTCCTGCCATGGTTTAATTAACCTATTATAGGAGGCTTAAACTGGGTGTTGACCCCTATTGACCCCTGCACCCACAAGTCCCAGAGCATGTGCTGCCTCGGAGTTTCCATCGGAAACAGCAAACTAACATGTGTGAGTAAACACGCTTTATTTAAATATATGTGACATGTAAACACATCATAAAGTACTGTTTTGATTACGCACGTCTCCCTATATGCTATATCAACATACAAAGCAAATAAGGTCTGCAGACTAGATTCAGTAACAGGTGCTTCTACCAGAACCCACATTTAAGAGATATGATGCATCAGTGGTGCAAATTCCCCAACAAACCACCACTGTATGTTGCAGACATCGGTGCACAACTTCACCACTCTTGCCCCTCCTGTATATCAGTTATGCACTGTTAGTTCTGGTTTCTGTGGGAACTGATAATGTCCCATATGTTCTTTCTCGGTTGTCTCATGTGATTCTGTGCTTTAGGTGTAATCAGATTCACCGTGCTCATCAGACTGGGTGTAAATGTTGTGTGTTGACTTGGGGTTTGGTACATGTTGTGAGACATGGAGGCAAATGTGATGCTGAGGAGTGTTTTGGTGGAAATGTGTGTGCATAGTTTACGTCCTTGCTGTAATATGGTGTGTGTGTGTGTGTGTGTGTGTGTGTGTGTGTGTGTGTGTGTGTGTGTGTGTGTGTGTGTATTGTAAGGGATCTGTGTACTTGCCGGTACAGTCATGGGTCACTCCGAGGACCCCGGGGCCCCCTGACATTGTCGTCCCGCTCTGGCCCTTGGTGGTCAGTGGCTTACATGATGTGATCCGGTCGCCCTGGTATGCCGAGGTGCGCATGCCCACTAAGAGGACGCAGCGGCTCCATGTGTGTTGAGGCGCATTATTTGGCAACAGACGCGGCAGTGGGGAGGGCCGAAAAAAAGAGGATATCCCCTGGATTTCAAAAAAGCAACGATTTATCGAGGTTAACTGCAGATTAAACATTCCTCGGTCGACCATCGGAGAAGAACGGGCGACAAAGCTACCGAGTAAGTTGACTTAGGTGAAGCCGAAGTTTTTTAGTAAGTGGATCGAGGGGAGCCTTTTATTCGGACTCGTCGAGAGGAGCCAGGTTTTCCTCCACCTATCTGTGACGATAAAGAAGCTGATGGGCTGTTGAAAAGTAACACTTCTCCGCAGAGCCAAAGGTTGAGCACCGGGGAGGAGAGGGGGGGCTCGCCGGGCCAAAAAATATTTTATTTTTCGTTTCCTTAAACACGCCGGCTCGTAAATATGAGCGGCGGACTTGGTTCTGGTCGGTAGAAGTCGGTAAACGAGGTGAGGATTACAACGTTACATCGCCAACGGCTCGTCGGCGGCGGCGGCGAGCTTGGGCCGGTCGGTGAAATTTAGGAGTTCCGACCCGAAGGTTTGTTCCTCGGGAGGGGGCAACCAGGTAAACAGTCCCGGTGAGCCCCGTACAGCGGCACTTTTTTTTTTGAAGGGGCAGCGGGGGTGAAAGTTTGTGCCTCCTTTCCGAACCGACGGTTGTCCCGCATCGGGGGCTCTGCCAGGTCAGCGATTCGGGCTCGGTTCTGGGTTTGTGCGGGTCATGTTGTGACGAGCAGCTGAACGACCGGTCCGGAAGACTTTGTGTAGTTTGACTGGAGCCGGTCACGCTGAGACGTTGGTCGTTTTTTTTTTTTTTTTTAAATGCTAGCTAAAGTGGCTTCGTGTTTTTGTTTGTGCGATGTAGCTAATGTTAGCTCGCTAACTAATAACACGCACACCTCCTCCGAGGCGGTGTCAATAATAAAAAAGCCGGCTAGTTGCACATGTACTGTGGGCAGGGTTTAGTTTTTAAAGGGCTGAGTTTGCTTTGGACGGTGTACTGTTGCTTAATGGTGGACGCTGCTGCCCGCTTTAAGCCCCGTGGCACCAGTGTTGGTTCTGCTATCTGGTAGCTAATCTTCCTACTTCTCTCTGTGACAACCGTAGTCTTCCTCCTCTTAAAGCTGAACACACACACACACACACACACACACACACACACACACACACACACACACACACACACACACACACACACACACACACACACACACACACACACACACACACACACACACACACACACACACTCCCTGTCTCTTCCTCTCACCCAGACAGACACACATTTCCCCACACAGAGTTTGTGCAGCGCTCCAGGACAAAGCTGTGCCTCAGGATTTCTGCCATCGAACCAGTTTTATATCGTAATTTTCTATTGTCTGTTTATCTGCACGCGCTCTGATGGATTCAAAAAGCTTTTTAATATTTAATGACTGAACATGACGGAAGCCGATGCTGCTCATGGTATGTTCACAAAACCACGAGGCGTTTTTGTTGGGAATCTTACAGCTGCTAACTTCATCTGGGATTCTTTTTGTTTATCGCACTTTTGATAAAAAACTGCTTTTGATTGAGTTTATTATTCTGACACTTGCATTGACCGCTTTCTGGCTCGTGGTTTACTAATATTAGACTGTTAGAAAAAGGAACACATTACAGAATAAATTAATGCCATTAAGTTGTCACGTGATTTCTATTGTATTGCTAGTTTATGATTCCATGGAATTAAATAAATCTGCTGATTATTTTCTAATTAATGTCTTGGTTTGTAAAATGATAAATAGTTAGACCAACATCCAGACCCCCAATTATTTCGTTGAATGTTGTGCGTACATTTTCTCACTTTTTGTTGTTGTTGACTAATCAGTCTGCGATTCTACTTCTATATTTTTAGCATTCTTTGCAGTAATTATTGATCAGTTAGTACAACAGCCCGGCATGCCTTGTATACTGTGGATGGTCTGGTGCCAAAGCGAGCTGCTTTTAGGAGACTTTATTGCCTCTTTGTGGTGATCTGGAATGAACCCTCAGTTGTTCATGGGAACAAAGGCCTTGTAAAGTGTTATTTACATGTAAACAATACACAGGTTGCCTTTAGTCAAGGGCTTTTCAGAGGAGAGGAGAGTGTTGTGCTTTGATTCTGGGACTACTGAACTGCTTGTTCTGATTGACAGCGTGGAAGTTGTGCATCCGCAGCGTGATGTGCTGCTTGTACTACCCACCCCAGTGTGTCTGTTTTTTGTAGTATTAAAATTACAAAATCGTATGAGTCAGAAATTGCTCATGAAATTCAGCCTTTCCAGAAAGCACTGTTCCAGTGATCACACACAAGACTGATCCAGAGTCGTTGTGCAATCAGCCACTGTTCTGTAAAGGGTCATCTGTTGGTCGCATTTGAAGCTGCTGCGCATAACTGCTGGGGTCACAGAGCAGCTGTTTGGTCAAGCATCAGAGACTTCATCAAGTATATATGAGCAATTTGCTCATTAATTGCCTTTTTCAGCCTGTTTTGTGTACACAGGGATGTTACCTGCTACAGATTTAAGGTTTTTAACTGAGCTAATCAGTGACCCACAATAGTTTACTGTAGCTGTGACTTGCTCTGGAGCTAATCTGTTCAAATACACTAACTCAGTTTCAATTCTTCTATTGTAGTCAAGCCATGAAAGTTTTGTTTTTTTGTCAGTGCATCATCGCTATCACTGGTTCTTCTGACATATGCAGCCACTTAATGGATAAGAATACTTTGCTGGCGCAGCAGTTTTACAAGGTTGTGTAGCTGCGATGTTGCACTGTTTTTTTGGGGTTTTTTTTGTTTTTTAACCCTGGAGCGATGTAGAAATATGTTTTCACAAGATAAAGGTCTGTCAGTGGGTAAATAAAGTGCTGAACACATACTGTACATGTACCCAGACGTCAGTGATGGTTGAGGAGGGAGTCTGTCGGTGGGAACGAAAGATGATTGAGTGACGGACGGCTGACAGGATCCATGAGTGACTAGATAAATAACCACCTCGAAGCAGGAAGAGAAGACAGAGATGAGCAGAGCTGTGATAGTGGTGGAAACTTGACACCAGCTTAAAGTACGCTTATTCTGCACTGGTGAAAGGCACACTTGTCAAGAGTCAAGTACCTACACAGTGCAATTTGATAATGTGGTGCTGATCGTTGTGATTTAATTACACCACGACTGCTAATTGGGTAATTGAGTTTGATTAGATAAATACTTGCAAAAGCACAACAAAAAGTATTCAAAGACCCATGTGAATTAGCTTATCAAATACAGATTAGCAATTAATGGAGTGTCAAGAATTAAGTGCTAATAATGAACCCGACTAAACTAAACATATTATTTGGTTGTATTTAAGAGCCATATTAACTCTCAAGATGTATCGTATCTTAAAGATATAGTTGGGATGATGATGACAAAGGTAGTGTTTGTTTTCATTATGCTACTGTATCTGGAGTAATGAGCACACAGACAGGCTGAGGGCTGCAACGTTATTGCAAAAAATATTAATTGCAATCAGTTTTGAAACTGTTTATTTATCTAAGCACTGAAGTCATTTTACAAAGCAGGAGCCACAGAGTATTTCCGACAATGCTGTGTCACATTAAAAGTGACTATTGCATACTGATTGAACAACAATTTTGTCATTAGAGTTTTATTACTTTTGGGTGTAGTTGCAACAGCTTATATTTTCTAAAACCTCTCCAAACAGTGGAGCGTTCAAACAGCATACGAGATAAGTTATTTATTTTGTACCTAATTCTCATTAAACATAAATTTGGGTGTCTTTTGTTGTTTGCAAACCTGGCAGCTCTCACCACAGGCATTTAGATTTTTTTAAATAGTATAATTAATTAATAATACATTTGGAAACGCAGTTACAGTTTGGGTTTATGGTTTGGCTCTTACTATAGGGTTCAATAGTGAGACTCAATACATATGTGTTACACTGTCTACCTCAACAGCTACACTGGCTAATTTAGCTTGTACAGATGATTATGGTGCGACAGTTAAAATCACATTTTTCACAGTACAAAAAGTCTCATTGTGGCACATGACATATTTGTACTAGTGGACAGTAGTTGTAAACCAGCTACAGAAGTCTAATTTTCCCAGGAGCTGGATGGGAAATGCCTAGTTACTGTGCAAAGGAGGAGAAATAATGTTTCCGTGGAGATAGTCAAACTTTGTCCCTTGTCAAAAAAGATTTGACAGAAGATGTTTGTTGATACTAGTGAAAGGAATGTAGATGTGAGACTATTGCATTGATGAAAATATATAAGAAGAGTGACGACTAAACAGTCGGCTCAGCAAACTTAAGAACCATGACCACCATCCCTCACTGTGCAATGAAGCCTTTACAGTGCCATTAATGCTGTTTGAGGATTTCCATCTTATTTAAATATTTATCAGGACAATAATGTAGCTCAGATAATTCAACTGTGACTCTTTCATAATCACACGTGCCTCCTGATAAAAATAGTATAATACTGAAATGGACAGTTTGTCTCCATGGCATGAGTTTGTGAAACGTGTACAGTTGAGTTTTCCTTTCAGTTGCTTTCCACTGGTTGCATGTAAGTTCAAGTTCTTGGGTGGGTCAGTGGGTGTCTGATCCACAGTCTGAGTGTGTGTGTGTGTGTGTGTGTGTGTGTGTGTGTGTGTGTGTGTGTGTGTGGGCTTGAGGAGGTGTGTGTAAAGTGCCATGGAGATGAAATGTGAAACCTGTCAGCCATTCAGATCCCTCATTACAAAGATAGGGTCAGTGTCCGTGTAAGGTTGGGTGTGGGTGGTGGTGGGGTGTTGGGTGGTGTTCCTCATGTCTAACTCCCTCCACCAGCATCATTTCACAGCTAAATGCACCACAATTGATACTGTCATCACAACACCCCACTCCACCCCTTCGCACGCACGCACGCACAGACACACACACACACACACACACACACACACACACACACACACACACACACACACACACACACACACACACACACACACACACACACACACACACACACACTTTGTGCACACACTGTATAATGGCTGTCAGTGTGGAAGCCCTGCGCCGGCTCCAGCACCTGAAGGGTTAAAACCAGCTTCAGCTTCTCTCAGTCATACACACACACTGACAGAGTCTCACACACACACACACACACACACCACACACACACTAGCCAACCGGTTTAAACCGGTTCTCAGGAAAAGTGCTTTGTGTGTCCCACTGAATCCTGGGAAGGGTCATGTCATGTGTGTCTCAGTGATGTCAGAGTATTAAAAAAAAAACTTAGTCAGCTCTCTGTTATCAGATGATTGCTGTTCATGCTGCATTGTGACTCTGCATGTATATTGTATAGGTACATCATGGACACACTGAGGGTGCTTTATGATCGCCGCCATAAGCGTTGAGAGAACAGGAGGGGGTAGGAGTGTGTATGTCGTGTGTGTCACTGAGACGTAGCCCAGGTTGTAAGGGTTAATTGTAGTCCTTCTTATCCCCCAAAAAACCACAGCTTCCTGTAGCACGTCGCTGGGCAGACTGAGGGCCTCAGCGCTCTTGGGAGGACTGGGTCTCCATTCTGTAACATGCAGTCATAAATATGATTCAGTATATAACTGTGCAGTGTTTTTTCTTCATGTCATCCTGCAAATAGCAACAATCTTTGCATGTCTGTGGATGTCATTTGTTCTTTCTGTTTGAGATTCTGTGAACTTTGAGCGCAGGGGACAACCTCTCAGTGTGACATGACTTATGGGTCAGCACGTGTACCTTTAAAGCATCTGATAATGACAAAAATCAATTTGAGCGTGTGCACATGCATGATAGTATCCCAGTTTTGAGCCTTGCCTGGTTTTGGTTTTCTTCCGGATGTTAAGTTTACATGGACCCAAGTAGTTGGCATACTTGGTTTACATGATCGTAACTGTATCCAGGTTTCTGCACACTGTACCATGATTGTGCCATTTCTGTACTAACTGAGTTGTAAACACAGTTTGCTTTCTGTCTGCTAAATTTACCTCTTTGCTTGTTTTAGCAACTCTATCCAGACCACTGGTGATGGAAAATGAGGGTAAAAATACTACTTGTGTTCTGCATTATCAAACTCCTGCTTTTCCTTTGCCTCAGCTTATCGATCATTTATTCATGTCATTCATTATTTACCAACATGTTTCTTGTTTTTCTGACTAACTGTTAGGTAACATCAGTTCAAGACAAGCCATTGCACAAGGCAGGGAATGATCAGAGACCTGTAGACAGAGCTTACATGCCCCAGTGTTCATGTTTCTGTCAGAGCTCTCCAGCTAGGGACATTTCTGAAAGTAGGATGTGATGTTTGCATGCACAACACATAACAAGGAAATGCCAAAAACCTGATGATAACAGAGATAAATTGAGATGTTGGCCCAGTTAACAGTTGATACGATGTGTTGTTTGACCACATTAGACAGCAAATATGTCAAAACTGTTTTTGAGCAGCCACACCTGAAAATGTGCTGAACCCTGACCATGGTAGAGAGGATGGAGATGAAATAAACGTTTATATAAAGGTGCATACCTTTTGACAGCTCTCCTGGAAGGCATTTGTGGTGTTAAACTCTGCTGTACACACATAAAGTGGCAGAAAAGCGAGAGAACTAGAGCAAGAAGTTCAAACCAGATGCTGTGTAAAGCGGCTGATCAGATTGGCTGTTTAGAGAAGAGAGTCAGTCAATGTGTAATGATTTTGACCACTGTATTCTCAGTACTTTTTTGCCCTTCCCAACGTGTTAATAACTGTACAAGCTTAGGAACCGCATCTTTTTATACGTGTGTGTAAGAGACGCTGCATGAAAATAGTGTATTTTTTGTACAGAGAACAGTGTGATACGCCATTATCCAAACCATCAAGGTAAACATGTAATGACTGATGTGGTCTTCCATCTCCCTGTGTCTCCTCTCTCATTTCTGACCTGAGGAATGGGAATGGGCAGCCACTGCAGGGATAACGTGTGACACTATGTACCACGTACTGGTGCACTTTTGTCAGGGCACAAGTACACTGTGTAGCGCTCGTCTGTCTGACACAGCGAGCCGCCGTACGTCTTTGTCTCCGCTGCTGCTGGCGTGACAGCATCTGGTGGGACTGAACGTGCTGAACAGGAGATCGTACTTGGAAAGTAAAGGTGCCTGACTCGGAGAGGGAAAGGTATACACAAACTGGAGGCTTTAAAACCATTAAAAAATAATTCCACTTGAACACATAGATGTCACTAAAATCTGTGGATTTATGAGTCAGTGTAAATATTTGAACAGACATCATGCTTCTGTTAATTTTAGATATTCCCCAAATCCCTTTTAAGTCTGACTTGATTACAGTGTTGTCATGTTCTTCCAGCTTTCAGGGTTTTTTTTGTTTGGTACTAAACACTGAGCACCTACTGAGTACTCCTATGTTTTCTTTTCTTTTGGTTTTTGGTTCAGACTGAAATTATGGTAATTGGATGTGTTGGAATTACACTTGAGTCAACATCTTGGTCATGTGACCACGCTAATCCAACATGTTTTGTCTGGGGGCCATTTTAGTCAGGCTTTGTCCCTTGCAGCAGATTCAAGGTCAGTTTTGTCTGCTTCAGTACTGAATGATAGGTTCACAATCATGACTGCACTTTGAGTAAAATAGCATCATAGTTTATTATTGGGTGAGAGCTCTGTAGTGTAGATTTAGCCTATCAAGGTAACACTAAGAGAATAATAAGAGATTAAAATTGTAAAAACACACGCAGTGCAGCTGTGATATTTAAGAAGACTGTAATTACATTTATTTTGAACTTGAGTAAACTGTATACGCTGAGAAATATTAATGGTCTACACATTGCCGGGTTTGCCTTGGTTGCTGATAGCTTTACAAAAGAATCTAGTTTTGGCGATGTGGAATATGCTGTTCACAATTTATTTGTCTCGCTCTATTCAGACCTGACATCAGTATGACAACAAATTTATTTTTTTCATGTATCCTTTCCTAGAGCTGAGCATTTGTTGCTAAATAACTTGACTGATGCTTCTGATGATTTTTATGTCATTATTTTCAGCTGACATTTTAACTACTTTAAGCTCTTACTTTGACCAGTTTTACTTCTTTCCGGACCTACCTATCTTTTTTTTAATCTCAGTGCCTACAGAGTTTAAACTTGACACTACATTTTTAACTACATTCAGAGATTGCACTACCGCAGTTTTCTAGTGTTTAAGCTCCAGCACTATTTTACAACTATTTTACAAGCAAATAAGTCATATTTAAAGACCTACGCCAGCTGCTTCAACTGACTTCTCAACTGCTTTCAGTGATTCTACATTTTAGGTCGCGTGAAGTGGTTTACAACCTGCTGTTTTCAGTATGAATTTCAAAATTTCTGTGATCCTTTTGGAAGTGACTCCATTCTGGTTTGTCTTGTAGACCAGTGACTTCAGCAAGCTTGTCATTAAAAAGCTTTCTATTTATATTTAGTGTGCTTGGGCCACGTATTCTGTTTGTCACCATATTTGCCGGTTCTGACTCGGATTGTATTATATGGTTGTCTGTTGGTGTGAAATGTGACATTGAACTTTGGTATGGGAAAAGACTTAGTTTAAATTTAGTCTTAGAAAGGATCTAATTCATTAATTAATTGATGATGATGATAATTCATTATAGTTGAGTAATATTAATAAACAGAAAAATGCCAAGATGTTCATATTGTGGTTTCTTAAATGTGAATATAATTATGGTTTCTTTACTCTAAAAGTAAACTGAAAACTATTGTAAACTGTACAGTAAAATGAAATCTTCTTATCTTGGGATTTGGAAAATAGATCAACATTTGTAGCCATTTTCTGACTTTTTATAGAACAAATGAATAATAAATTAATCAAGAAAATAACTGACAGATCAGTCGACAAGGAACATAATTGTTAGTCGCAGTTTGAATATTAAACAATTGAGATGATACAGTTGTTAATTTCCTGTGTCTGCAGGGGATGTCTGAGGAGGCTGTCCGCCAGACACGCAGCCAGAAGAGGGCGCTGGAGAGGGAGGCTGCTCCACCGTCTGGAGAACCCTCCAATGCTGACAATGAAAGCAAAAAACCTAAACTGGACCCATCTGAACCTGAAACAGAGGAGCAAACTAAACCTAAATCCGACCTTATAGTGGCACAGGATGGCGAGAGCCGGACTACAGCTACATCAGAGCTCGAGAAGGAGCAGGAGCAGGGTCAGAAAGGCTCGCCATTACCTTTAGCGTTACCCTTGGCCTCGCAGCCGGTGAAGGATGACCAGGATCAGACCCAGAGACAGCAGATGGTTGAACCCAGCTCAGACAATCGGACTGACTGCAATGATAAAGGCGGCAAGGCCAGGACAGAGCCGGCAATGGATACTAGGAGCCGGGTCCGACAGACAGAGCCAAAGGCGTCCAGTGGCATGCTGGCTGCAGGGGAGGTGAAGGCCACCATTAAAGTGGAAGTTCAGACGGGAGAGCAGCCCGTGGACATGAGCACCTCCAAAGGGTGAGAAGCACTATATTGTAAACTCTGTTGAGCCGTGACAACCTCATGGAGCAGTGAGGGAAAAAAGTAATGATGTGAATATGCTGAAAACTTCTACACGAGTCATGTGGCTTGTCTGGAAGACTGCCGGCTCCTTGTCTAGACTTTCTGTCCTAAAAACTTCACTTATGGGAATTAAAGATAAATGGCACTTCATTTGTGTATGAAAAGACCAAAGACATGTTTTAAAGTTACTTGTGTAATCCTGATGTTCTTTAAACCTAATGGGATGGGCGGTGGTGGGGTGGTGGGGGTTTGCATGTCCTGTGCTCAGATGTGATGTTTAACTTTATCTTTTAGTCTACCTCCATTTTCCCCCTACTCACCACCTGAACCCTAAAAACTCCCCTCACACAAAATGAAGCCGTGTGTCACAAACTGGTTCCAGCCGGTTGTTGCCATGGTTTCCACAGTGGAAGGAACAGCAAGGGGAGGAGGGGGGTGGAGGAGGGTGGTAGGGGTGGGGGTGGGGGTGGGGGGGAGGAAAAGTGAACATGTCACGTGATGATGACTTTGAGGTCACGTGACTTCTTTGGAAGAGTAGTGATTAATCCACAGGAAGTGATGATGACGCTAAGCCCTGAGGAGAGACTAACACACACACACACACACACACACACACACACACACACACACACACACACACACACACACACACACACAAGGAGGACGGCGAGCAGAGACGGGCCTCACGTTGCCGTGTGTTGACTTTAACAACTTCCCGTGCAACACAGAAATTCATAATCTGTGTAATCACGGTGCCAGCCTCGTTTTTATTTGAACGTTGCTCCTGTTCTTCAGTTTTCAATTGCCACCAGTTGAAGAATTTAGGTCATATGCTCTCACATATAGCCTGCAGTTGAGCTAGTCGCTTAGCAGTAGATGCTATATGTGTCGGGAGGGGGTGTGAGGAAAACAAGCATAATGATGTGATTTTTTTTGTAGACATAAGCGAGGGTCGATCCAAACTGCCTCCAAGATTCCCACTCGTTTTAATTTCCTTAGCGTGCCTCGTATGACTTATTTAGCCTTCTACAGGTCACCCCCAAATGCCTCAGACGCCTGCTATGCCCTGTCACAGTATCCTGTTTCAACAGGAAATATGTGCTTTCTAACAGCCGCTTCATTGTGACTTAAAGACCTTTACTGGACCTTTAATGGCCTACCTTGCCCCTCCTTGGCATTTAAGAGTATACCTCTGTTCCTGAAACAGCAGCATCATGAAGAGAAGCTCTGTGGAGAGGTGTCGGGACTTCTTAGATTATAGAGGAGCAGATGAACCAACGTCCATAAATTATAGCTGTGGTTGAGGAGCAGACCTCGGTGAATACAGACATTAGTAATGGATGTTAATATTTCAGCTGGTGTAGGTGTAATTTATGTTGCCTCAAACAGCCATAAATGTTTTTAACCTCCTCAGCCGCACTGGATCTGTCACTACAAACTACATACATACATTGCAGTTGAGCATTGTTTAAACCCAGCTAACAAATGTATATTGTAGTTGTGATTCCATTGCTTTCAAAATGACCAAATATGCCTTCTTTAAGGCATTAAGAAAAAATGTTTTTTACGGAGTGATGCTGCCAGAAACAACTCATGTTATAGAGTAATTCCTGTTTATGATGTGAAATAGAGAGGTGGAATGAGCTCATATAGAATATTAGTGATACTGTCAGTTGTAAGTTGATTTTAAGAACCTTTAATCTATTAAAGGGAAATGAAATGGATGTTGAGAAATGAAATATCTTAAACCTTTTTGCTGTGGTGTTAAAAAGTACATTTAAATTTAAATCTTAAGTTTGAGCAACAGTTGTGAGGTAACTGGTGTAATCCTCTTTAGTGTTCATGACATACTGTTTTAGTGCCTAGTTTATGTACTGAAAATACTGAACTATAAAAGTGAATGTCCTTGTCCCTCTTTCCTGCAGCAGTATAAAAAGAGAGAAGCGCCCTCCGTCCCCTGAAGATGACGATGTCATTATCTTGTCTGATAATGACTCCCCCAGTCCACCGATGAATGGCCTGAGCCACTTTAAGGAGCTCGACACAGACCTCCTCATGGTGAGACCAAGCTAGAAATCATGCATTTAATGTGGAACTTGGGACTAAAGTTAAATTGTACGGTTGGACAGTTAACTGAAAATTAATCAAGTTTTTTGCCTTCCATAAATAAATCGACAGCTGCAATATTGAAGTTTAAAATGTGTGCTCTCTTCATTGACACCTAGAAAACCGACCATGTGGTAAAATCTGACGTTAGAATGCCCTAGATTACTCTTTCAGTGTAATTTTTGGTCACACGATCTGAGTAGCTTGCAATAACATTAGTAAGTTATAGTTTCTATCAGTAAACAGATATTCAGCAAGTGAGGTGATTCTGGAATTATTGTTTTTACATTTTACGTCTAAGAAATGAACAGCATTCAGGTGAGGAATAATTCTTATTTTAAATAATATTTTGATTTGCAAAGATTTGTACATTAGCTGAAAAGTAGCAAATAATGGAAGTAAAAGCAGTCCTCTGTTTATTCAAATGTGAAAGTGCAAAAAAACATATTTTGTCCTTAAAATCAGTGACTAATTGTTACAGATAATTATAATCAATATTAATCTAATAACAGGATTATCATTTTGGTCATAATCACGCAACCCCATTAAATGATAACATAGACCTTTGCTGTGAGCTTTGCCACAGCTTTAAAATTGGGGAAGTGGGTCCATTCAGTGCTGGGGTGTGCACAAGCTATTTTTTTAACCTCTATTCACTGTTGGCCTTCCATTGATGCTCAGCTGGAGCAACTTAAAGTAGGCGTGCAGACCCGGGGTTAGTGGTTCAGGTAACATTTTAGTTACATGAAAGTAGTTTTTATTTTTGTCATGTGAGCAGTGTAAGTGATGTTTTTTATTTGTTGAGTGCAGAAGAGCAGCCCAGCAGAGAGGGAGTGCATTATCAAGCAGCTGAAGGAGGAGCTGAGACTGGAGGAGGCCAAACTGGTGCTGCTGAAGAAGCTTCGACAGAGCCAAATACAGAGAGACACCCTGCAGAAGGTAAGCAGCACTTCCACATCCCCACAACATATGTGTCTCTAAAACGATGTTTCTTAATCCTAAAGGGTATCCTCCTTTATTAGTTTATTGCACATTTTGTTTGTCAGAATAATCAGGAATATTTAGAAATTACAGTTAATTTGATGTTAATAACTGAAGTCGGTATTTCTAATGGAATATATAAAGTGCTGAAATTGCATATTATTAGAACGATGAAGGTGTCAGATATAACTTTATCGATTTGTGATTTAAGCACTAGCATCATAGAGGAACACAGACAAGTTAGCTTACGTTTTTAGATGATGTGTTGGTTGTTGAGTTGATTGCCAGCTGGTGTTTGCAGAGTTCATGTTTGACTGTTTGACCTTCTATTTTAGCAAAATGCAGTCATGTCTTTGTCGTCTTTAAAATGAATAAAGGTTTGGGAAATAGTGTTAAATAAGGCCTC
Source organism: Amphiprion ocellaris (assembly GCF_022539595.1). Lineage (NCBI taxonomy): Eukaryota > Metazoa > Chordata > Actinopteri > Pomacentridae > Amphiprion > Amphiprion ocellaris. The sequence continues at coordinate 14,580,925 of NC_072775.1, read as the reverse complement.
TGCACACTGTGCGATTTAAAAATTTTTAGTTCTCAGCTTGCTACACTGTACAGCATGAATCTAATAATCTTTGGCCACAACATGAAGTTTGCTGTGTGCAGATTGTACGTTGAAAAGCAGCTGAATCGCAGCCTATGATGTACGTGAGTCAACGTGAATGCGCAATAAGCGTGCGCCGTCCATCCATGAAAAATAAACAACCGGAGCATGTACAGAGCACCTACAATCACAGGGAAACTAGCGAAACATTAAGAGATTTAATTTTTATTTATTTAATAACATACACTAAGTGCCGTTGCCACTATTTACAGCGGTTTTGTGTGCGTTTGCTAGCTGCTAATGTTAGATTACTAAGCTGCAGTTCTGCCGCTATATCCTTCGATGCTTCGTTCTTTTTTGTCCGGTTGTGGTACGAGCTGGAGGACATGTCAAAAAGGCAGAGCTTCTGCTGCCACAACTCTACTTTGCTTAAATCCCACATACTTGTTCTGATGCGTTTTGCCATTGTCGCCACAAATCATCTATTTGGGTTTAGCGCCGAAAATCGCACAGTGTGTAGAGAGCGGTGGAAATGCAAGGGTGTCCACAGGCAGTCTGTTACCCCCGACACCAAAAATAACCAATTCATTCTTGAAGCATGTTAATGTTGCACTGCTTTCCTTATCAAATTGGCAACAGAAATTGTCCAACCAATGACAGTTTGGTGGGTAAGACTGCAGCCCTACAATACAGAATCGTAATAGAAGGAATCGGAGGAATCTGACTTTTTTGGGGGAAACTGGCTGCAGTTATACTGAACAAGAGTTGTCTGATGAATGTGAGTGATTGCTGGAGCTGATTTTGACACTGTTTTGCTGTTAGAAGAAGGCTTTGGTGTGGGTAATGAGATCTTCACAGCACAATTTGAGTAGATATTCTCTGGTTGTGCACACCAACAACTTCATCACTAGTCTCTGTAGCAGATTGCAAATGGCTTCCCAGATGGACGAGCCAGATGTGGTAACGCTGGGCTCAGGTGATGACATGTAGTCTGTGGTCATGTGGCAGATTCTCCGGTGTACCACGCTGTCTTAAACGATTACTTAGACGACAAATGCAGGAGTGTCTGGCTACCACCATAACTGACATGGCAGCATTCTGCATATCAGCAGCCTGTTCTTGTCTGTCTCTTCTCATCTGTGGCATCGTGTTATTTGAATAAAACTGCATTTTAAGATGTCCTTTCATAGTCACTGGTCAAAGGAGTGTCTGTGTGCTGGTCACTATCTGATCATTGTCCTTTGTAGCCACAACCGACAAGGGTGTGGATTAACTCAGTGGTCAAGAATTTATCATCAGTTCAACAGCACAAGAACAGTTTGTGTACAATTGGCTAAGTTTAACCCTTTTTTAGCTGCAACAGTAGAGATGAGATGAGAACTTTTTCTGTAAGTCATCACCATTCTGCATTTATAAATCATTATATCTGTGGTGACTAACAAATAGCAAAAAGTTTAGATAAGGCTCTTAGTCAGAATTTGCTAAAATATATGGCTTCTTAGTAACATATTTGACGCCTAAATGTTGCTTTTATTGCACATTATCACAAGGTCCCTGGCTGTTGATTAGTAGCAAGATAGACAGTTGGTTTGTGACTTAAACAATGAGCGGGACACTGATCCGTGCGTGCTGTTTAAGATATTGTTGTTGTTTTTTTTCAGCCTTCAAGTTTATCGGGCTCCTCTGCTCCTCCTCCTCTAATTCGAGGAACTATTACAAGCAATAAAGGCTCCCAGCAGGTAAATGATCTAGTACCACACTTACATTCAGGTATAGTATCAGTGTGAAAGCACAATCATACAGTAGTTGACATAATTTTTATTTTTTTTATTTCTTTGATTAGATTTTGACAGGGAGGAGTTCAGGAACAGTCATCCCTCCACCTCTGGTGAGAGGAGGGCAGCAGGTGTCATCTAAACATGGCTCCCAGATCATCATGCCGCCTCTGGTTAGAGGGGCACAGGTGAGTCAAGGGGAACTGTTCTTAAGACTATTATCAAGATATGAATCGGCTATTCTTTATATATTTCAATCTCGTCTTTGTCAGGGTAATGATAGCCTGAGGTGTTCAGTCTTACTGCAGTCTTTCACTCTTGAGAGACAAACTGCAGGGAAATGATTTTACTTAAACTCAGGACTGATTTCTCTTTGCGCCTCTCTCTCTCTGTGTGCTCTTTGCTTTGGTGCTTTTGATGTCCCTCCCCTGTCCTCCACTACCTGTGTCTGTGATGGTCCTCCGTGTCGCCCCTCTCATTGTCCTGGTTAGCCCATCTCTGTATCTCCACAGCAGATCCAGGCTCTCCGCCAGCAGCAGCAGCAGCAGCAGTTGGCAGCCTCTGGAGGCTCAGGGTCAGCACCGCCTCCTCTGCTGCTGGGCCCCAGGACCTCAGCCCCTGCAGGCCAGAGAGGCATGGTCCAACAAGGCCTCATCAGAATCAGCAATAGTGCCAACACGCTGGTTAGTATCTCACCGGTGTCTCAAACTTTAAGAAAAAGAAAAGTCAACACAAGTCTTTCACTAACTTAGCTAGAGGATATCCTAATTTATCACACTGAAGTAAAAATACTGTTTCTTTGCCCACATTTGCTGTTTATGGTTAAAGGTGCTGGTGTTAGAACTGAGAAAATAAACAAAAAAAAACTTTGACTTCAGTTGTTGCTATTTCTTATACACATTTCACTTAACATTTAATTTACTGTGTGTCAGTCAAAAACTTCAACTGAAGGTGGAGTACAGTTGCAGAAAGGTGTACGAATTTATTTGAACAATTCAGCATTGCCTCTCTCTACCTCTTCTGTCCCTCTTAGCCCGCCGGCCAGCAGGCTGATAAAGAGCCAGGTTCTGCTAAAGGTTCCTTCCCGTTAAAAGGGAGTTTTCTCTTGCCACTGTCGCCTTAGGGCTGCTCTGGGGGTCAGGCATATGGGTTCTGTAAAGCGTCTTGAGACAATTTGACCTGTAATTGGCGCTATATAAATAAAATTGAATTGAATTGAATTCCTTGTTATTGTATTTGCATTTAATAAATAGCCAGTTACGATAACCATAAATTTGTATTATTACAGTGTGTTAAATTATTAAGTAGTACAGAAGACACGTTTGGAACAGATTTATCAAATTAATATGAGATGTCTAGCTTTAGCTGGAATGTTTCCTTGTTGTAAAATCAAGAACTGATGGACGCATGTGTGGGAACCAATCAGAAAGGAAAGTGCTGTGGCCTTTAACTGTTGTATTCATGCCTATTAACGTCACAGAATTTTTAATTACATATTAGCTGTTGTAAACCTGACACACTTACTGTAAGCAACTTTTTTTGGAATTATGATTTGAAAACACTTAATGAAGCATCAGGTGTTGTAGTTTGAATTACAGTAGCTTGCTAACATGAATAGTATGTTATTGGACTTTACAAGTTCTGGACAGGTTGACTAAGCATGGGATTAAATTGAAGATTGTATCTTTGGTATGCAGCATCATGTCTGTACACGAAATGATCAGATGACTGTTGAATTTAAATCACATTTTCACAAAGTTCTTTTAAAGATCACACAAGATAATACATGACTGTCACTTTTGAAATATCTGATTGACTTTTAATAGGTCCCCTATGAAAACAAAGCCAAATCAGTATATTTAAATGTATTAAATGCCACAGTAATCATATACTAAGCTGTGAATTTCATTCATTCATTTAGCATTTCATCTTTAGTCCAGCAGGAGTTTCAAACCCCCTGTGTTCTGAGATCATTCAAAACTTCGTAGTTGAATAACACTATTGGCCATTTGTTAACTGTGTTACTCAAAAAAGTAAAAGAGAATATGGTTTTGGCTGAAGCTTTAAGAATGTTGTGTTTTTCCCGCCTTTCCTTTTTCAAAGGGCTCGCCATCCGGTTTGAAAGGCTCTTCCTCAGGAAGCAGTGTGTCTGTGGTAAGCGTGAATGACTCCCCAGCCAGTCGCCAAGCTGCAGCTAAACTCGCTCTGCGCAAACAACTGGAAAAGACCCTCCTGGAGATCCCCCCACCCAAGCCACCTGCCCCAGAGTTTAACTTCCTACCCTCAGCAGCCAATAATGAGTTCATCTACCTGGTGGGACTGGAAGAAGTGGTACAGAATCTGTTGGATACAATCCACAGAGGTGTGTGTGTGTGTGTGTGTGTTTGTTTTTTTTCCATTCTGGTGGCTTTTGTTTACATGTTGTAGAAAAAAATCCTGGGATTAATTGTAATTTCTCAGTTGAAAATGTGTCGAATGTTTCCTCTAAACTGCGAAGATTTGCTGCTTTTCTGTGGTCTATGTATCGTAAACAGAACATTTTTAGATTCTGGGTTCAAAAAGACAAAGCAAATTTGACATCACTGTCAGCTTTATTATAATTGCAATACGTACTCAACAGCAAAAATTCCAAACAAATACGATTTAATTATGTGTTTGCCTGTATATTTTTCTAGTGCATTTTTTTATATGATGCAGTACATTCACTTCTGTTTATTTTTGCTCATTGCCTCCGTTTGTCCCCTCTTTCTCCATCCAGGAAAGACAGGTGTAGCACAGTCCAAGCCCTCTGTCAGAGACCCTTACATCTGCACCCAGTGCACCACTGACTTCACCTGCCGCTGGAGGCAGGACAAGGCAAAGGGCGGGGTAGTGCTCTGTGAAGACTGCATGTCATCCAATCAGAAAAAGGCTTTGAAAGCTGAGCATACCAATAGGCTGAAAGCTGCATTTGTCAAAGCACTGCAACAAGAGCAAGAAATCGAGCAGCGTATTATTCAGCAGACATCCTCGCCAGTCTCCCACAGTACCTCGTCATCCTCTTCATCTGCGTCTTTGTCGATGAAGGCAGAGCAGCTGGTGTCTCAGCAGCTGAAGCAGGCTCAGGCCAGAGTGTCGTCCCTCCAGCACCACCACCAGAGCAGCCGAGGAGCCAACATCCTTCATCATCACTCCATCAAGCAGGTTGGACACACTCCTTTTAAGAAAAATGCCTGTGGGGTCCATGCCACAGTAACTCAACATCTTTGTGTGTTCACTCCCCCTCAGAGCTCGCAGGGCCACCTGTCACATGGTGTCTCATCAGTGGGGGTAAGAGGCGTCCCCCACTCCTTCTCCTCCTCCTCCCAGCTGCAGAGTGCAGTGGCGGCCGCAGCCTTGGTCAGCCGGCCAGGTAAGCATGCCCATGTTCCCCACCGCTCTGTCCAGAGTTCAAAGGTGAGCAGCAGTGGGATCGGCGGCGGCAGGAATATCAGCGGAGGTAGTGCATCATCCAGTGCATGGAAGAAGCAGAGCAACAGCAACACAGGTAGACTCACATAAATAGCAGCCCAACTCTGGCGCCTGACATCTGCTCTCTTTCAAATTCCTGTCTGGTCCAAAAGCAATCCTTGAACATCCTAAATCCTAAATTTTCTAGTTCTGAGAAGTCTTTAAAAAAGTGCAATCAATAAACTCACACATCAGAGTAAAAACAAAACACGGTTGAACATGTAGGAGGAAATGTTTTCGGACAAGGCAATCCCACTCTCCAGTCCCCTCCTTGGAAAAAAATCTCCATTTTCCTACTGTAGTTCCTCGGTTTGGTGGTTTAATACTTTTCCTGGGTGTCACTACTACACACTACCGTAGAGTAGAACTCTGTCATTTTTCCTTTTGTGTTTGTCTGTGTCGTGGGGACATTGGTGGCTTTGTATTCAGGTGTTACACAAAATCACACAGCATTTTTCTTATTCAAATAAAAAAAAAGCACCAACGGCATGCAGCTCGCCTCACTCCCTGACCTGCTTCTCTGGTGCATGTTCGCAGGAGTGACTATGGCCTACGTGAACCCCAGCCTGACGGGTCACAAGACGTCAGCCACCGTGGACGCTCGTCAGAGGGAGTACCTGCTGGACATGATCCCCTCTCGTTCGTCGATCTCGCAGACTGCAAACACGTGGAAATAATTAAACAGTACTCTGCTATTCATAATTACATTTTTGTCCAAGTTCTTCAGCTCCAATAATGTGGTCCACAGCACCCCTGCAGGACTGTTAAGCAATTACAATCTCTCAAAGTGAAGAAACGTTCCTGAATTACCTTTGTATGATTGTTGTTTTAGTTTTCTTATTTTCTGTTGTTTATTTTTGAGGTTCGCTGTTCTTGGATAATTGTGCATAAAACATTATGATTTGACGGGGGCAAAGAAAAAATAAATACTTGAAGGGCTTCCTCTGGGCTCTGTCCTCCAGACTGGGTAGTTGATGTGTGATAAGAGGTTATGTTGCTGTGAGTACCTTCATAAAAATGAGGACTCTTTTAGGCTTACTAGCCCTTTCTATCATGATGTGGGTCAAATGAACCCGAACTTTTGACACTTGAATGGTTATAATCATACTCAAGAGTTCACATTCAACAAAATATACATTTATTTCAAGTAAAAACAAAATAACCAAGTTGTAAAATTTTCAGTACATCACCGGTGTAGTTAAAGGTTTGAATTTATTTTGTATTTACAGTAAGTTATTTGTTTTGGGTTTTTTTTTTCTTTTTGACTGATGTTAAAAATCACTCTGTATATTGTGGTTTCCACAAATGAAGAGTTTATTCTAGCTTTGTTTTTATTTTTATTTTTTTCCTGTTTAACAGCATGCCTAACCTTAAGCCCATTTTGCACCTTAGCTGATGAAGCGTGGTGTCTTTGCTTAATTCATCTGTAATTACCATCTGTAATTTGCTTATTTTGTAATAATGTCAACATTGTAAGATTATTTTGAGTCATCACTGAGAAAATGCAAACTCTGAAGGAGCTGAATTTGCCTCACTAGAGCCTACGATGTTCATCCTGAATCCACGGGATAAACAACACGTAATCGTGAGTCCGTTCTTAAAGGAAACATCTCCCAGCTACCAAGACTCTGGATTAGACCATCTTTATCTTGTACCCCTCACCATAATTGCATAATTTCTCTGCTTTCCAGTAATCTTAATTGCATTTGTACAAACTTATGTTAAAATTTATTTGGTTTACTTTTTTTTCCTAGCTCCTAAAGAAATAAAAAAATATAAATTTTAAAGTGCTGCATTTGTTTGTTGTTTTGGGATAACATGACATGATGGCATCTAGAATCCAAACTCACATTTCCATTGCTTTCTCACATACTAAGGATGATGAATCCATTCCCTGGCGATAACTGTTGCATCTATAGACAATTGTGTCAGGGAGGTTATCAAAGGGTATCAGAGTGTCCTTCCAAAGCCAGAGATTCCTCCAGTGTCGGTCCAAAGTGAAAGAGGAGTTAAGGAAATTAAATTCAATGCAAGCAAGAAAGCACAAGAGGATAATGGAAATTTTAATAAGCAAAAATGAAGCATAAAGCATAAATCTAGAAACAAATTGGCGGTTTTTAAGTGAAAATGGAACACAGAAAACATAAGAAATGCAAAAAATTTAGCACACCCACACCCTGCCTTTATGCATGTGCATCAAAATCAGTTTAAAGGTCACATGTAGTAGTGGATTGTTACTAAGAAAATTTACTCAAGAACTCAAATAAATAACCGTACTTAAAGTATATTTGCACCTCACTACATCTGTTTGACCGATATATTTGCACGTAAAATTCAATCAGGATTTTACTGAAAGTAGCTCAAATGAAGTTTATCTAACTACCTTTACAACTTCAAAATGCTACTGATACGTTTATGCATGACTCAAAATAATACACATAACATTTAACATCACATGAAGTTTGTCTTTGCTTCAGTGGAATATTTGTGTACTTTTTCTGAAATAGAATTTTAAATGCAAGATGCACTTGGAATATTTTTTTTGCAATGTGATGCTGCGACTTTGGAAAAGGATGTTGATACTTCTGAGGTCCGTGTAAGGATCTGGTAATTGGATTTTCTGTTCTGAAACGGGTAGTGAAAAACAAAAAACGAGTGGTTATTTGATTTTCGTTTTAAAATACAGAAATTAAAATTGAAATACAAGGCGTTTTTCCTTTTCATTATCAAAAAGGGATATACGATTTTTTTTTTAAAAAATGCTTTGATTTTCGCTTTATATTTAGAATAACAAGAAAGTAAAATCAGTAAGAGACAGAAACGAAAAAAGGTCCGTTTTTTCATTTTCTGAGACCGGAAGTGGTCATCAGCAAGTGTGGAGCCAAACAGAGTACGGTGCATTGACTGTACATACATTTTTTTTCGTGAGTTTTCATGGTCAGAATGAGAGATCAGGTGGCCGATCTTAAAATAAATCAATATTGATTTTTTTTATAGAGCGTTAAAGTTTTGCGAAGCCAGGGGGCGGGACTACTTGATTGACAGTCCGGTCTGGAATGATTGACAGGTTCTATGGAGGAGACAGCAGAGACTCTGCTCTCCTCGTTTGGATTAATTCTGATATAATAACTGTTGGTTTATTTATCGGTGGAGCAGCAGAACATTTTCCACAGACAGTTTTTCTGCCCGTTGGCTTGTTTTAACCAATTTTCTACCTTCGGCTGATTCTACCAGCAGACACTGAAAGGACTCTAATAGTTCGGTAAGTAAATGTTTATTTTCGTATCGGTGCCGCTTTTAATGCACTTTATATGCAGCTTTAGTGTCAGATGTAATGTGTGCCATGCACTCCAGATGTTGGTGGAGTTTGTTTCAGTGTGTGTTGACCAGAGAAGAAAGTTAGCATAGTAAATATTAGCTTTAATGTTAGCAATACTAACCGAGCTAGCTGTTCAGTCGTAGCCTGATTAAAGCTAACGTAGCATTAAGCTAACGATGTTTGTGTTGAGTTTCATGTAAACAGCTGAAGTGTGTTGTGTTCCTGTAATGTGGTTTATTGAGTTCATAAAACTGTGGCTGGTTGACATTAATGTAACGTTCAGGAAACTTAAATGTGATTAAAACAGTAACGTTAATGTTCTAGTTGTCAGTAATCAGCTTTAATTTGACACTAAAACAGACTGATAGTTTTAAATGACATCAGTTTCATTAATTTGTTGAAAATTGTCTCATTTGTTGTTGTGATGCTGCTGCTGATTCATTAAAAGCAGATGATCCGTGTTGAAGATACGTTTAGTTCTAGTATCAGAAGTACAAGAAGGAAAATGGAAGTTTAGTTCTGCTACGTCAAAGATTTCAGGAATAAAATAACTAAATGAGTCTTTATGCCTCAAACTTTACTTTTATAATAAAGAAATAATGAAATAATCACAGATAATAAAAATATAAATAGCAGAGAAAACCTGAGAGAGTAATTTCCTGAAAAGTCTGTGAAGGAAAAGCAGCTTTTTATCCTGAAAGATCAGAATCAGCTCCATCTGCATCTGACAGCATCAAGTCAACCAGAAAGAAAAGAAAAAAGAAAATGACTTCTTTCTGATCACATCTGTTCCGCTGCTCACAGTCTGCTGCTGCTCACATTCGTCACATTTATTTTTTTATTTTTATTTTTACGTTTCACCCACAGCGTGCTTTAGGGCAGCCGGGTCGGACTTGATGTTTGAAATACTGACCGACACCTCAGATTTAACTGTCTGTAGTTCCGTTTTGATGGGTGTTAAACTTTCACTCAAAGCCGCCAGGAGCTGGGTCTTTAAAATAACCACCGTCTCGTTACAGAGTGAAAGTAGCAATTCCTCCTTAAGGTCAGAGATTGCAGCATCTGAGGGCCTCTTCAAAAGAAGACGTAGCTGATGAAGGCGTTCTGGAGCAGGACCAGAAAGACCACGACCAAGCAGCCTTGAGATCTTAGGCAGCGTCTCCCTCAGGTGGGTGTCAACGGTGTTCACGGTCAGGTCTGTGGTAATCCCATCAAAAAACAAAACAGAAAAAAAATCTAGATTATAAATCAACATGTAACCAAAGCACTCTGTGTATAACGCCATAGTATAGGATGTAGTTCAGAAAATGTCAAAGTATAGTATACTTTTCAAGAATAACATAGTATGGCCTGTAGTTCATAGTATAGCATGTCAGCAAAAAAACCCAACTGATTATTATGTGGTTCAAAAAGTGCAAAATGATAGGGTGTTGCCTAAAATTGTAAAGTATGATATGTGGTTCAAAAAATGTCATAGTGCAGTATATTGTCAAAATAGTATGTTCTTCAAGAAAACATCAGAGTATAATATGTCGTCTAAAAAATGCCATAGAATAATATTTCATTGCTCAAGTAAAAGTATAGTAATTTTTAAAACTGTTCAAATTCTTATATGTTGCTAAAAAACAAAAGTAAAACAAAAAAAAACTTCATAGTAATATGTCAATTTAAAAAGCCTATAGTATAGAGTGTTGACAAACGTCATAGTATAGCATGTCGCTCTAAAAACGTCATAGTATGGCCTTTGGTCCAAAAAACGTGATAGTATAGCATGTCGCTCTAAAAACGTGATAGTATAGCATGTCGCTCTAAAAATGTCATCGTATAGCATGTCGCTCTTGAAACGTCATAGTATAGCATGTCGCTCTTGAAACGTCCTAGTATAGCATGTCACTCTTGAAACGTCACAGTATAGCATGTCGTCCAAAAAACGTCATCGTATAGCATGTCGGTCTTGAAACGTGACAGTATAGTATGTCGCTCTAATAACGTAATAGTATAGCATGTCACTCTAAAAACATAGTATAGCCTTTGGTCCAAAAACCGTCATAGTATAGCATGTCATCCAAAGAACATCATAGCATAGCATGTCGCTCTAAAAAAGTCATACTATAGCATGTCGCTCTAATAACATCATAATATAGCATGTTGCTCAAAAAACGTCATCGTATAGCATGTCATCCAAAAAACGTCATAGTATAGCATGTCGCTCTTGAAACGTCATAGTATAGCATGTCGCTCTAATAACATCATAATATAGCATGTCGCTCTAAAAATGTCATCGTATAGCATGTCGCTCTTGAAATGTCAGTATAGCATGTCGGTCTTGAAACGTGACAGTATAGCATGTCACTCTAAAAACATAGTACAGCCTTTGGTCCAAAAAACGTCATAGTATAGCATGTCGCTCTAAAAACGTCATAGTATAGCTTGTCGCTCTAAAAACATCATAGTATAGCATGTCGCTCTAAAAACGTCATAGTATAGCATGTCACCCAGAAAACGTCATAGTATAGCTGTCGCACTGAAAACGTCATAGTATAGCATGTCACCCAGAAAATGTCATCGTATAGCATGTCGCTCTAAAAACGTCATCGTATAATCTATCACTCAAAAAATGTCATAGTATAGCACGTGGCTCAAAAAACGTCATCATTTAGCATGTCGTCCAAAAAACATAGTATAGCATGTGGCCCAAAAAACATCATAGTATAGCATGTCGCTCTAAAAACGTCATAGTATTGCATGTCGCTCTAAAAACGTCATAGTATAGCATGTCACCCAGAAAACGTCATAGTATAGCATGTCACCCAGAAAACGTCATAGTATAGCATGTCACCCAGAAAACGTCATAGTATAGCATGTCACCCAAAAAACATCATAGTATGGCATGTCGCTCTAAAAACATCATAGTATAGCATGTCGCCCAAAAAACGTCATCGTATAGCATGTCGTCCAAAAAACGTCATAGTATAGCATATCGCTCTTGAAACGTCATAGTATAGCATGTCGCTCTAAAAAAGTCATACTATAGCATGTCGCTCTAAAAATCTCATAGTATAGCACGTCGCTCTAAAAACGTCATCGTATAGCATGTCATCCAAAAAACGTCATAGTATAGCATGTCGCTCTTGAAACGTCATAGTATAGCATGTCGCTCTAAAAAAGTCATACTATAGCATGTCGCTCTAATAACATCATAATATAGCATGTCACTCTAAAAATGTCATCGTATAGCATGTCGCTCTTGAAATGTCATAGTATAGCATGTCGGTCTTGAAACGTGACAGTATAGCATGTCGCTCTAAAAACGTCATAGTATAGCATGTCACCCAGAAAACGTCATAGTATAGCTGTCGCTCTAAAAACGTCATAGTATAGCATGTCACCCAAAAAACGTCATAGTATAGCATGTCGCTCTAAAAACGTCATAGTATAGCATGTCGCCCAAAAAACATCATAGTATGGCATGTCGCTCTAAAAACGTTATAGTATAGCATGTCATCCAAAAAACGTCATAGTATAGCATGTCGCCCAAAAAACATCATAGTATAGCATGTTGCTCAAAAAACGTCATAGTATAGTATGTCGCCCAAAAAACGTCATAGTATAGCATGTCGCTCTAAAAACGTCATAGTATAGCCTTTGGTCAAAAAACGTCATCATTTAGCATGTCGTCCAAAAAACATCATAGTATAGCATGTCGCTCTTAAAACGTCATAGTATAGCATGTCGCTCTAAAAACGTCATAGTATAGCATGTCGCTCTTAAAAACGTCATAGTATAGCATGTCGCTCTTAAAACGTCATAGTATAGCATGTCGCTCTAAAAACGTCATAGTATAGCATGTCGCTCTAAAAATGTCATAGTATAGCATGTCGCTCTAAAAACGTCATAGTTTAGCATGTTGCTCTAAAAACATCATAGTATAGCCTTTGGTCCACAAAACGTTGTTTTGTCCTGGCTGTCTGAAGTAGGTGAGGAGCAACACAAAAACAGTCCAAACGCTGGTTTCCAGAGGGTTAGACGAGTATTTGTTTGAAAGAGGAAGTTTACAACAACACAACATGTGAGGGGGTTAAAAGCAAATGGGTGTTAGTAAAATAAAAATAAACAGAACTAAAAGTGAACTTCATGTTGACATTGATGGGCATTCCAACCAGAAACAAAGTAAAACATAATCAGTACGAAAAAAAAAACTCTTCCTGTTCACCTCTTCAAGCCCAAAAACACACAGCAGTAGCACCCTAAACTAAAACTACCAATGGGTTTCCTGTTTTCCTTTCTGAACAATTCAAAGGTCCTTCTCTATCTCCCCACACATCCACCAACCACTGGAACACATCTCCAAAGTTCTGCCAGGCCAGCTCAGCTTCCCCTCAGAAGAAGTGCCGCCACCTGCCAGATGAAGGAGCCTTTTGAGAGGCAGCTGGCATCGTGATTGGACTGTACTTTGGTCTGTTCCAATCCAGCTTCAGCTCCAGAGACGGCAGGCTGGACGAGTCAACGGAGGCCGGATGGACGAAGGCATGCAGCTGAGTACAATCCAGAAAACAACAGAGGAGGAGTGTAGTGGCCCAGTATAGCCTTCGGTATGAAAAAACACCATCATATACATCGTATATTGTACAAATAACAAGTCAAAGGAAAGAGACATACATTGTAGAATTGTAGTAATTGTGGGCTGACTGATTTACTGATTATCAGTATTTTATTTTTTACTGATTTACGGTAATAAATACATTTAAAAATGGCGCTACTTTGGCTCTGAACCTTTATCTACCTGTGGTCGCTCTGTCTTCTGGAGTGATTTGATTGGTTATACGTCATGAATAAAACTCCCTTTAACTTAACATCTGTAAACAAAACAAAAACGTATCAACAAAGATTCCTGTTAGAGTTTGTGTTCTTCTAAGTTTAATTCCAAGATTTTAAATACTTTCATTTACTGCAAATGAATATGGACTCCAAATGTCTCACTAATAATCATTATCAGCCTTAAAAACCCACAAAACACCCCTCTATACTCGACCACACTTAGTACAGTCCGGTTCCCCCTTCTATAAATCTGCTTGGAATCGTCCACTTCCTGTTTGTCAAAGTGGCCTTCTACCTGGACAGGTTTTGTTGGAGCTCATGCAACAAACATTTTGGGTAACTGCACTTTAATATGGATGGATGACACTGAATTAGAGTCTGTTTTAATGAGACTGAGTTAAGATGTGTAGCTGTCATTAAATAGTAAATTATTTCTCAAAATTCACAGAGGAAAGTCTAAAATGTTTGCTAGGTTAGCGTCCCACATGTTCTTTGGCTCAGCTAAAGCTAACTCTCTCCAACTTCTGGATCTCTTGGGTTGCTTGTTGTTAAAATAACTTGCTAGAGGTGCTGAAGCTCAAAATAAGCTCATTCTCAAGTCTTATCGGAACTGTCCTCTTTTGTTAGAACTTTCCCGAAACTTAGGAGTTAATGACAGAGCAACACATCCAGACTCAGGCTCATTTATGTAGATATTAAACTTCAGTGTCATTCATTGATGTTAAAGTGCAGTTTTTCAAATGTTTGTTGCACATGCTCCCCACCAAACCAGTCCAGGTGGAAGACGATGTGAAGAGAAAGCTCCAGAGGATGAATATCACACATTTACGTGGGAAATAAATGTCCTTTAATTAGACATTGTCATGCAAAAGTTGGATTTCCTTTTAATGATGTTCAAATCTTTGTTGAGTGTTTTGTTGATGTTGGTTTCTAAATGTTTGTTGACACTCAGCCCCAAAGATTAAAACCTTTTACGCTTCACAAGCTGCAATAATTCACACATTATCAACTATCTTTCTAAGATAAAAAGTGAAAAACTGCCTGATTCCTGCATCATCAACATTTTATAAACTAAAACAAGAAATGAATTACTGGAGAAAACAATCAACAGATTAATGGACAAAGAAAATGTGTTTTCCAACATATATAGTTGAATTACTCCCACATTACAAGATACATGCAATTTTAATTCAATTTTATTTATATAATGCCAGTTCCAGGTCAAATTGTCTCAAGACGCTTATTTTTTATATTTTTTGTCATATTTAAAATATGACAAAGGAAGAAATGTAAACCTCTTGACTAATCCAATTTATTATTTGTTTTTTAAGAGCCTAATCGACAATTAAAATAACTTTCTCCACTAAAACTAATAAACATGAGGTCAAATAGAAGGAACAGTTTTAAATACTGCAGTCCCACGATGACAAGAATAAAGTTTGTCAACAAAAAGTAAATCTGCTGGTGGATTCCATTAAAGTCCTAATAAATGATAATAAAGTGTGATACTAAAGGTTTGTGGTGCTAAAAATCTCAAAGTAAAGATATAAAGAAGTTGAACATCTGGATGGAGGTTGATAAAAGTTGACCTCCCTTGATTTCTCTGGAGCGACTCCATGGATTTTATGGATGCTGGTTAAAGACCTGCTCTTCTAGTCGTCTTCCTTCTAGTCGCTGTAAAAAGTCAGTCCATCGTGACCGACTTCAACACCTCTTCATGACAACTTGTTCTGCCTCCGACCTGGTGGAAACTCCAGAAACTCGGGAAAACCTGTCGAGACTCGAAGAACTCGTGGAGACTCGAAGAACTCGTCGGGCGGGGGAAGGTGTGGTGGGCAGTGGGGGGAGGTGGGGGAGTAGAGGGGGGAGGCCACCACCCACCTCCCCGCCTACTCTCCGCCCCGGCTCCACCCAGACTCCGCCTTGGCTCCACCCATGTGGTCACTTCAGGAACTACGATGTCAAAGGGACGACGAAATTATTTCTATTTATCTGATCTGTAGCTCAGTGAGTTAAGGATTTGCCTATGGAGCTGCAGGTCGCTGGTTCAAGACCAGACCCTTCTTAAGTTTTATCAAAATCCTGACAAAGACAAAGAAAGAAAATTGCCAGTGGTGGGTCTTGAACCGGCGACCTTCCAGTTGGTAGTCCTCTTCTTATCCCCCTGAGCTACTCGCTCAGATACTAATTTTTCTTTTTTTTGCGCATTTATCATCTATTTTTTGTCGTTTTCGAGTTTTTTTTTTAACTCGAGTCTCGACTCGACCGTTTTTCTCAGGAGGTTGGACTTCAGCCTTTGTGCTGGAGGGTTGAACCCTCAGTTCCAAGACTTTCCAAAGCCTCCACACCTCCCGAGTCCTCAGGACCTGAGCTTTCACACAGTCTGAGGGCTGAAATTTTCTAAGTCCCACAGTCGTTCTCTGTTAGATTTAACTTTCAGACAGTCCAAGGACTGATATCTTCTCAGTCCCTGAGTAGTTGTCTGTTAGTTTGAACCTTTCGACAGTCTGAGGGCTGAAGTTTTAAAGGTTTCTCAGTACTTCTCTGTTAGTTTGAACCTTCAGACAGTCTGAGGACTGAAATTTTAAAAGTTTCTCAGTACTTCTCTGTTAGTTTGAACTTTCTGATTATCAGAAGCCTTAAAACTTGTGACCATGAGTCTTGATTTCACATTTAGACCATCCATCTGAGTTCTTCTCAGACCTTCACCTGTGGGTTTTTTAGAAATCCTCAACAAACTTTGATTCTCTTCACTGAACAGTAAAGTTTGTGGAGATCAGAAGGTAACATTAGTTTGATAAATGCCTTCAACTACTAGTAGACTTTATCTGGAAAGCAGTTTTCTGAAATTAGTTCTTAGTAAATCTGTCCACAATCAAACCAAGAACATAGAGAGAGGAAATGTTTGAAGAAACAACTTGATGTTTTCGTTTCAGACTAGAAAACGGTTTTAGACCTTTATCTGTTTATGCTTTTTGATCGTTTTGTCTCTTCTGTTGAATTTGATCTTCTAAAGTCTAACTGGTGTCTTTTGAATAGAGTTAAACATTAAATAAAATTAAATGATATTAAACAGACAAAATATTGAATGAGATAATTCAACAAGATACATGTCATTATGAAATTAAACAAAATTTTTAAAATACAAATATTAAAAATTACAGATAAAATATTTTCCATAATTAAACATTTAAAAATACAATTAAACAAGAAGAATATTAAACATTTTTTTAAAAAATGCAAAACATTTAATTAGATTATTAAACCTTTAAAAAGACAAAACGTTTAATTAAAAAATTAAATGTTTAACTAGAAAATTACATCTTAAATTTCTTAAATCTTTTTAATAATAAAACTTTTTAAAAGTTTTATTGTATTAAGTTTTTTCCTTTGATTTATTTGCTTTTTGTTATGTAGTTTATTTCTTTAATCTTCTTTTTCTGTCAAGACTTTAACCCCAACCTTAAAAATGAAATAAACCCTTAAATCACAATGAAAATACTTCTGTTGTCACAATCATGAGTTAGTCAATTATTCAGTTTATCAATTCAGCTTTATTTCTTTAGCACCTTTCACACAGATGACAAAACTAAACAAGCAAAGAGAAAAAACTATGATTAAACTCAAAAACATTTTTTAAAAAAATATATATATTTAACATGGTAATAAAATATGTTGTGTCCAGGGGATGGAGGGAGTTTATTGAAGTCTTCTTGGGCTCACATGGGAAATCATTTAAAATATAAACTTGATATTCAGTCTAAGGAAACTGCAGAGCGACAGAAGAACCAACAATATCTCCTGTTTTCTCCTTTAATGAGTCGACTCTTCTTGTGCTTTCAGACCAAAGAACTACAGATTCTTCACAACCTGCTCAAACTCTTGGTACAGGACCTCACCACACGGGTCAACAAGGTTTGTGTCTCATTTCTACTCTGAAGATCACATTCTCCTGCTCAAACTGCTGACAAATGTTTCTGCTGCTCTAAAGTCTGGTCTCCAGAACTTCCTAAAAACTCTCAAAGTCTCTTCTGCTGCAGGTTGCTTTGTAGAACTGTTCCAGAAAACCTCACTAAACCACATGGAGGGGCCTCAAGATAGTCGTCCAAATGAAACCATACAAAAACCAAACTAACACAACCCAAACGCTAAAGTCTACTGCAGCCTACCAGAGAACCTCTGAGACCAGAGAATCAGGACAGGAACTCTTACCTTCTGGACAACCAACGTTGGTTCACAAACAAGAATACAGAATGTGTCTGACCAAAAACCTCTGAAGACTCACTACAGCCAAGATAAAGACACAACTCAGCTGCACCAAATCCGCTAATCACTGCACACATTAGCACCATGTGCTAACTGTGGCTAAAGAACCTCATTTACCAAGACAACTATCCAGTACAAAGCCCCTAAAACACACCAAGAAACACATTAAAGCCTATTTTACTGCTGGAAGCTGCAAGCCAACGCCTAAAGAACAAACTAATGCAACGGAGCCAAACCCGGTTCACTGGTGAAGAGAAACAGAGGAAATGTTTGACTGCAGCTAAATAAAGCAGGAAGACACTGAGCTGCTCAGGTGTTCCTGATAACACCAAGCAGCCACCTGGACAGCCAATAGGAACACAGCTTACTGGAAGTCCAGAGGGCTGGGTTAGTGAAGGAAATTTAGTTTAAAGTTGAAGCAGAAAGTAAACAAAGAAAGTTGAAAACCACCTTCTGATCCCTGAAATCTCTGAGTTTTCACACAAAGAAACGCCTGAACATGTCAAATTGGTTTCATAGTAGAACATCATTGTAAAAACGTCATAGTATGGTGTGTTGCTCAAAAAACATTATGACCCGGCTGTCTAGGGTCGCCGAAGAGCTACACAAAAACAGGACAAACACTGGTTTCCAGGGGGTTAGGCGGGTA